>NC_056735.1:186719163-186829111 GCF_019279795.1 Protopterus annectens
ATTTAACACAAGATGTGTGGTGTGGTTAAGGAGGATGGTCCTGGGCCTTTAAGAGTTAACCTGCTTTTTGCTGAAGATCATTTGGTTATTAGAGACATACTTCCCTGTGACTGAACACAGAAAGTTGTTCTGACTCAGGACCTGCCACGGACGTGGCTGGCACCACAGCACAGCATACATCTTAGTGCAGTGCCCCTGTTGACTACTTGTGATCACCCTTTGGCTCTCTACCCCCACTGTGATTCACTTTCCTCTGTCTATGCATGTGCTGCCAATATGGTACAAAGTGATGGGTGCACCTTGATATCTGGCATAGCTCATTGGGACACTGCAGGATAATGCGGGTATGATTAACATTTCAGCACACCTTTTGTCATGTACATATGTACCAGGTGCCTGCACACATAACAGGCTTATTCCAAAACAACTGTACGCCATTGTCTTTAATGATACTGTAGATGTACAGGATGCAGCCATGTATACAGTTGGAGTACTATGTATATGTGCAGGATGTGGCCATGTATACAATTGGAGTACTATGTAAGGTACAGGATGTGGCCATGTATACAACTGGAGTACTACACAGATGTACAGGATGTGGCCATGTATACAATTGGAGTACTATGTAGATGTACAGGATGTGGCCATGTATACAATTGGAGTACTATGTAAGGTACAGGATGTGGCCATGTATACAACTGGAGTACTATGTAGATGTACAGAATGTGGCCATGTATACAATTAGAGTACTATGTAGATATACAGGATGTGGCTATGTATACAATTGGAGTACTATATAAGGTACAGGATGTGGCCATGTATACAACTGGAGTACTATGTAGATGTACAGAATGTGGCCATGTATACAATTGGAGTACTATGTAGATATACAGGATGTGGCCATGCATACAATTGGAGTACTATGTAGATGTACAGGATGTGGCCATGTATACAATGGGAGTACTATGTAAATGGTACTATGTAGATGTACAGAATGTGATCATGTATACAATTGGAGTACTATGTAGATGTACAGGATGTGGGCATATATACAATTGGAATACTATGTAGATGTACAGGATGTGGCCATGTATACAACTGGAGTATAAGTAAGGTACAGTATTTGGCCATGTATACAACTGGAGTACTATGTAGATATACATGATGTGGCCATGTATACCATTGGAATACTATGTAATGTACAGGATGTGGCCATGCATACAATTGAAGTATTATGTTGATATACAGGATGTGGCCATGTATACAACTGGAGTACTATGTAGATATACAGGATTTGGCCATGTATACAATTGGAGTGCTATGTAAGGTACAGGATGTGGCTATGTATACAATGGGAGTACTTTGCAAATGTACAGGATGTGGGCGTATATACAATTGGAGAACTATGTAGATGTACAGGATGCGGCCACGTATGCAATGGGAGTACTATGTAGATGTACAGGATGTGGCCATGTTTACAATTGGAGTACTATGTAGATGTACAGAATGTGGGTGTATATACAATTGGAGTACTATGTAGATGCACAGGATATAGCCACATATACAATTCATAGGTTCACAGGTGTGTCCTAGGCTAATGGCCCTGGAGCCTTTACAAGTCTAGCCGATAAAATTCCCCTGGCATCGTGCCACCCGACCTTAGTTCCCCGTGCCTCCGTAGTAGAGCCACTGGAGAGATCTCCAGGGTGAATTTTCTATTTCCCATCCACTCATCAAGATTTCTCTTGAAGAGAACCAGTAAGGTGCTCTACTTGACCTATATGGGAAGTCTATTCCATAGCATAGGCAGTCTCTGGGTTATGAACCTGTCCCTCCAGCTTGTTCTGTTGATTGTGGTAATGATGTTGCGGTCTCTGGAGCATGTAGTGCAGAGGGATTGGGATTTCTTTAGATGTAGCATTTCTAACAGAGCTGGGTCAGACGTGACTTTGTAAGTCAAGCAGAGATCACCTCTAAGTAGGCGATATGAGACAGAGAATAGTTGGAGTTTTTTTAGTCTGTCCATATAGGACAAGTGTTTAAGGCCTAAGATCCTCTTTGTGAGGCATTTTTGTGGCCTCTCCAGTTGTTGTAGGTGTCTAGTGAGGTACATGCCAAATGGAGCACTGTACTCAATGACTGGCTGAATGAGAGAAGAGTAGAGGGAGACAATGACCTCTCTCTTCCTGGATGCAAAACCCTTAGTAATGAGATGTGCCACATAGAAGGACTTTCTGATCACAGTGGCAATGTGGTGGTCAAAAGAGAGGTTGCTGTCAACCTGGGTTCCCAGATCTCTTATGATGCCTTCTGTTTTCAGTGGACTACCATCGATGTGGTAATTCATGGGAATTGGGTTTTTCCCAAAGGGGATGATGACATTTTTTGGCACTGAGCTTAAGGCCATGGTTCTGACACCAGTCATTGGTCTCAGTGAGGCTTTTCTGTAGGATGTCAACATCACTTGGGGAGTTAATTATGGCTCCCAACTTGCAATGATCTGTGAACTTTGTCAGCCACGGTCGCTTCATGTTGGCCTGAACTTCAGATAAGTAGATACCAAACAGGAGAGGACCCAAGACCAAACCCTGTGGGACTCCGCTCGTGAAAGGTCAACAGTCTAACTTGGAGTCAGCTACTTTCATACTGTGGGTTCTATCTGTGAGCCAGTTTGCAACCCACCTAGTGCTATAGGGGTTGATGCCTAGCTTATTGAGTTTTTCTATGATTCCTGAGTGGAGAATGGTATCAAAGGCCTTGGCCAGATCAAGGTAGGCTGTATGAACCACCTTTCCTTCATCCACAGCTCTGGTGACTGCCTCAAAGAAGTCGACCAGGTTGAGCAGGCATGATCTACCTTTCACAAAAACAAACTGTGTGGGATCCAGAGTTTGGAGGTTCCTTATATCTTTGTTTATTAGGTCCAGGATAATGCGTTCCATAGCTTTGCATATTAGACTTGTCAGGCTTATGGGGCGATAGTTCCCAGGGTCTGTAGTCGCTCCTCCATTGTGGAGAGGGATGACAGTAGCAGTGCACCATTCGGTAGGGACAAAGCCTGAAATGAGTCTGTGATTGAACAGGGCACACAGGTGAGGTGTCAGTTCACTCTGTAGTTCATGGAGAATGCAGCCAGGGATATTGTCAGGTCCCATAAAAGCTGTAGTCTTGGCCTTGGACAGTGATGTTTTAACTTGTGCACCAGTAATACTGGGTACCCGGCAATCTACTGGTATTGTGATTTGTCCTTTGGTGGGGGAGAGAGGGGTAAAGTTGGCACTGAATCTGTCGGCCAGTATATTGGCAATATCTGTTGGCTCACTATAGGCAACAGCTCCGAGCAAATATGGGTATTGCCGTGGAGATTCTTTACATAACTATAAAAGGCCTTGTGGTTGTCTTTACCATCTGCTGCAATTCTGTTTTCATAGGTAGCTTTAGAGGATTTGATAAGGGATCTCAACTTTTTGTTGAGGCTGATAAGGGAGTTTTTCCAGACGTGGGACTTCACCTTATTTCTCATCAGTTTCCTCTTTCTGTTGTAAAGTTTGTTTATACTGATGCTCGAAGGGGTATTTTTATGTGTGTTTTTTATTTTAAACAAGGGGAGTGAACATTAAATACTTTTTTATACAAAGAAGAGTTGTGGGCTTCTTCTAAGTGCTTTGGTTTCATTGTAAAGTTTGTTTATGGCAGGGGATCACCAGACTGGCTTCCTTTTTTTGGAGGAGAGCATTTTGGTTCTATTTGGTATGGCGAGATCCATGTATTTGTGTACGTGTTGATACAGGGCATTAGTGTATGATTCGGCGGTCATGCAGCTGTTCTCCAGTTGCATGGATGCCGTGAAATTAGCCACCTCTGTTTTTAGGAGCCCAAAGTTAGCTTTGGAGAAGTTTTTCATGGTGGTTATCTTCGAGTACTATATAGACATACAGGATGTGGCCATACATGAAACTGGAGTACTACGTAACCTTTCAAAAATGAGATATGTACTTTACAAATGCATCATAGCCAGACATATCCACTCTTGGTGGGTTGTATCATATTGCTGGTTCACTTTTCTTGTCCTGTTCTGACCTTTGTCCTACCTTTGTATGCTTATATTCTTTGCTTTGCCTTCCAGAATGAATCAGACATACCCATGTTTGTTTTGTTAGCTGCATCCCTCTGCTTTATGTTGTCTCACTTGCATGGATTTGCCATTTTCCTTGTAACCTTTTTATTTCAAGCACCCTCCTTTTCTTAGTTTCTCAGGAGAGATATAGAGAGACTTTCCCTGCAAAAATTACCTTTTTTTGTTTTACTCTGTCAATTGCTTTGCTTTAAGTCAGAACGAACCATGTTGAATTACTATCTTTTTGGCAGCTGTTTCTGTTGACACCTTCAACTTGATCAGCTTGTGCTCGACAACCACTTGTCATAATAATCGAGCAGACTGTTGTTGTTTTTTTTCCTCCCACATCATGGTTGTGAACAGTTGCACACGTTTAACATAAAAATGTTTAAAAATGTGTTGTATATGTATGTTTCTTGCCAGGTATTCTTAGGATATTTCCCCATGAATGCCTGATGTAGCACACAGGCACTAAGTTTGGATGACATGCAAAAATTTCTGTTTTGCAACTTGCTGGCCGGTTTAGGTATACAGAGTTACTGATAACATTTAGGGCTGTTTCTTTTGCGATAGACATCCTCTGCAATTTTCCACAGATCGTTTACAATCTGCGCCCAAGTCACCAAAGTTTGCAGTCCTTCAAAATAAGAAAAAAATATTTTTATTACAAATGGACGCTAAAATTATACCACTCCAAGTTTTGGATTAATTAGAAGTTATACCAGATAGCTGTGGTGGTGGTGCTGCGGTAGCGTTGTCGCCTCACAGTAAGACATTGTCCTGTTCGATTCTCAGCTAAAGCATCTTCTGTGTGGAGACATGCGTGAATGGCCGTACCTTCGTTGAAGGTTGTGTGTCAGGGCTGGCAACTCGGTATGTAAAAATCTACTGCCAATCATTAGCGGACCGGAGTTCCGCTGTGGCGACCCCTAACCGGGAAAAGCCGAAAGATACAACAACAACAAAGAAGTTATACCAGATATGACAATGGCATATGCAACTGTCCCTGATCTCCACTTGACTACATGAGCTCTGTACCAAACTGTGCCCTTAGCACTGCCTATTACGTGGTTAGACAAACTGGAATAAGTACAAATTATGTTGTATAAAAATTAAACGTTGGCAGCATTTACTTTACTTTATGTGTTTATTTATTTACTGCCTTTGTTGACTGAGCAAGTCTGACTCAGCTATACAAAACCACTTTTCAGCAGAGGATCAGGGAGAAAAGCTCCACGTGCACATATTAACAAAAATATGTATATAACAAACAAGAGAAATGCAACAATACTTATAAAAATTCCACATACCTACATTAACAAAAGTCCTTAGATTATAAACTAGGAAAATGCAACAATATCCATAGGTCTGTAAATCTATTTGAGCAGCACTCCTTAAGGATTTAACAGTGAGTTAGACAAGTACTACAAGTTGTGATGTGTTTCGTGTTACGTTAGAAAATAATAATAATAATAATAGCAGATTTGGTGCATAAAGAGTAAGGTGAATTTACATAGTCAGTATTGTATACTTTGTGATCAGAAGCATATAGTTAGGAATTAGGAACTGTACAGAGGATGAAAAGGAGCCATCATCAGCATTAAAGTTAAAGAGGGTGAGATGAAATTAGGAAGGGGAGTAAGTTAGAGTGGTAGAGATGTGAAATTTGTTTACAATACTAGGGAAAAGGTAGATGTGAGGTGAGAAAGCCAGAGGAAAGAAAAAGGGTAAAATGACGTAAGAGGAGATGAATTTGCGTAGAAAAGGAGGACAGAGAGAAAGAGAGAAGCTTGGTGCAGAGGTGAGTTAGGCCTGAGGCAGTGAGGAAATAGGAGATATTTGTAAAGAAAATGTTGGGAGGAAAAGGGGAGATGTTTGTGAAGAAAAAGACAGATGGTAGGGCTGCAGGGAAGGCATCATTTACTCAGAGGAGAACAAATTTAGTATTTTTATTTGGGGTGAGAGCAGGAGCATAGCCAGGAATTATTTAGGTATTGCTTTAGGGCCTGCTTAAAACTGTTCAGTTTCTAAATTTGTTTACAGCTGAGAGGGACTGAGTTACAGAGTTTTGCTACGTAATTTGACTGTAACAAATCTCCTGCAGAGTTATTAGATTTGGCGACATTGAGTAAGGATTTGTTGGTTGAGTGGAGATCTCTATGTAGAGCTGAAGGGAATTGTTTACAGCGGGACACTTCTCTGGTTTGTATACAAGTTTGTGAGATGTGAATAATTTATTGCAGGTGAGATAGTTGTATAGTTTTAGTCAGTCTAGATGTCTTAGTGCCTGACAACGGTGGGCTGTGTGTGGAAGGTTTGCTCCCAGTTTTGCAATTTTGCTGTAGTAAGAGTCAGGTTTGTTTTGATGGGTAGTATGTATATTTGTAAGAATGGGGGGGGGGTCCATAAAATGGTAGGAGGCATGTTGATGCTATGGTCCTCCCAGAGGAATCAGCGAGGAAATATTTAGCACAGTAGAGGAGACAAAGTTTTTTTATGAATTGATTTGTTAACTTGATAAACCCACTGGAATCAAATGTCTCTTTTTAGAGGCTACCCAGGAGTACTGTATGGTTAAGTCATACAATGGGAGGCTGAGGGATTCAAACCTTGGAATACAGCAAGCAACTAGATAACAGCTCATGGTATTAATTATCTGTGCTGTCATGCCATCTTGACTGTTTATCCCATGCATAAGACATGCTTACACAAAAATGACTACACGGATACAAATCAGAAGCTGTTGTATGCATAAAAATGCATAGTTGTAATGAAACCTGTCTTGCTTATTGTTTGGAACAAAACATTGTATTTATTCTAATCCCAAAAATTAATCTTGATCCAAACCTCCTATTTTACTAGTATGTCAATAATAATTGGAATCATTGTAGCACATTTCTCCCCATGACACAAATAAGAAATAACTTTCCTGCCACACACATATCTTTAATTATCACAAGGGTGTATTCTAGACTTACTAAATATATATATAGTAATTATAGTCCTTTACAGCTGTTTGTCTACACTTCCCACATTTCCTGTTCATGAAGAAAATGTGACGATTGTGTTGCTTTTTTAATACAGCTGGCATTTACACCAAACCTACTTACTTTCCTGTCAGTTGGCAACTTAGTAAAAAGCTAAAAGAAGTTTAAGGAACATCATAGTCATGACCAAGCTAACAGAACTTTGTTATTCTGTTTAGACTGTTAGACCCTGTGCAAATCATTTAATTTTTTCGGAAAAAAAGTTACAAATCTCATACTGAAATAAGTTTAAGAAAAGTAATGTCAAGAATAAATACATTACATAATTTATTCTGACACTTGATTGTTACAAACTCAAAGCATCATTTTTGTACAATTTAATATAACACTATCACTATTTCTTAATATACTAGAATGACAGAATAGCAGAGGTGCAATTTCCTGTTTCCAACAATTAATTTGATTGTGAAACATGTTTTTTATAGGTACAAAATAGTGAAATGCCTAGCTGGAAGAAGCGCTGTTCAGCAAATGGATTGTATGAGCTGGGAATCCCTTTAATGCTTCTGCTGCAGTAATGTTGCTGTCACTAAAAGAGCCACAGCAGGTGTGCAAAGCAATACCAAATAATTAATCTTTAAAATACTGTTGGACATAAGTCCATGGTATAAACCACTTCAGTGAAACACTTGCATGCTATCAGTGAAGTAGAGACACGGCACATTTAACTTATATATATATATATATGCCCTTAGTATCGGCATCTTCCCTTGGCTGCTGTGCACCCCTGGTTCTAGTGAACTACTGCTCTCTTTCTCTCTATCCAAACGTTCCACGCACCTCAACCTTGCATATCCTGAACTAGGAAGCAAATCACACTGCCTGAAGTAAAGGAACCCAGTAATTACTCTCTTACTGCCTCATCTAATCTACCTCAAATCTCTGTACCTTTATCCAAATGTTCCACGCTCCTCAACCTTGCATATCCTGAACTAGAAAGCAAATCACACTGCCTGAAGTAAAGGAACCCAGTAATTACTCTCTTACTGCCTCATCTAATCTACCTCAAATCTTTGTACCTTCCAAGAAAGGAAGTCTGAAACTCTTTCTCTCTATCCAAAGGTTCCACGCTCCTCAACCTTGCATATCCTGAACTAGGAAGCAAATCACGCTGCCTGAAGTAAAGGAACCCAGTAATTACTCTCTTACTGCCTCATCTAATCTACCTCAAATCTCTGTACCTTCCAAGAAAGGAAGTCTGAAAGTATGTACTTTTTCCTACAAACCTGACTACTATGTGTTTATAGTAATTACTACTTGCTAGCAGACTAAGGTGCACTTCCAAACCTAGGTTAGCCAGCAGCTTTATCCCCCTCTCTACCATCTGTCGCCTCACTCTCTGTATAAATTCTATTGTATTGCCTGCAATTCTGTGTCTCCCCTATATAGTATTTTTTTTTCTTTACAGACATATAGGAATCTCTTACTTATCCTTTTCCTTACACTTCCTTAAGGCCATTCCCTCTGCCTAGATCTTTCCCCTCTCACTTCTACTATCATTTCCCTTAGTAAACTGTCTGTCTCTCTTACTGCCACCACTATAGCATTTTCTTGACTTTATTCAGACCAGTAAACTTATCTCTCCCTCTAGCATTAAGCATTTCTCTGACTGATTGTTTTCTCACTTGATGCCAGACACTCATCTTGTCTCTACCCACTCCGTTCGCCCTGCGGGCTCACTTCACTCCCCTACCCTACCCCCAAATCCCACCCACCCCTAGTACACTTCACCTTATACTTCCCTAACCACACCCTCAGCCCTAATCTACCAATTACCTCTCTTCACAAACTCCATATCAATTAACACACCTGTTCACCTTTTAGTTAGCCGCAACCTTCCACACCCACTCTTATCTATTCCCTAAGCACTCCACTTATCACAACTACACTTCAAATTTTCTTTTTCTTTTTTTAGCCAAACCTCCACACCCTACACCTCTAACTATGTATAACCATCCTCGGCCTTTTTATCCGAACATTCTTTTCTTATCCATCGGGCTCACCTTATTACTTACAACTCAGTGCCTTACTTCCTATGAATTCTCAGCCTTTGCTACATTTTTTCATCTCCCAAGATAAACTCACCCTTTCTCTCCTAGCACCTCTCTTACACACTGTAACATAACATCCTATTCATCCTTCATTCTACCACAGTTTCATAGACTAATCCATATTAAATACCTACAAATGAAAAAAGGACACCTCTCTCTTTATAAATTGCTTAAACTATCACATAACCCTCATAACTGCTTACTTCTACATGGTGACATTCACCCAAACCCTGGTCCTAATTTCTCCACCCCAAATACTCTATTAGCCCCTACTACCACTCCCCTAAATGTCCTAAAAAGCACTAACTCTCTACTTATAGGTCAACTCAATATAAGAAGTGTTAACAACAAAATAACCCAACTACATGCCCTATTAGACATCTATTCCTTTGACATCTTATGCCTTACTGAAACATGGCTTAAACCTACAACGAAAGACAATGACATTGTCCCTCCAGACTATAACATTCTCAGACTAGACCGTTTAAATAAAAAGGGAGGTTGAGTAGCAATACTGTTCAAATCTGAACTTAAGATCACATCATTAGATATGCAACCTCCTCCTCCTAATAACTCTGAAATTTTAACCTTGAAGCTCCAAATTAATGCTAAAAAATCAATATACATTATCTGCTCTTACATCCCCCCTAGGAACAATATTAGTACTCTCAAAAAAACACCCTAAACTGGCTTTCAATCTCCCTACCACAAGAAACCATACTCCTTGGTGACTTTAATATTGATTGGAATAGCTGTACATCTCCCATTCCCACTACGCATATAAACCTCTTTGGCTTCCACCAAACCATTACCTTCCCAATCAGGATCCACAAACCTAACAAAAAACAAACTACCTTAGATTGGATTCTAGTAAATAAGGACCCCCATCCTTATCAAACAGGTATACTCCCTGACAATATTAGTGACCATTCTCTTACTTACATCACTAGGCAAAAGACCCGCTTTCATAATCTAATAGCTTTTAGAACTACCAGAAACAAAAAAATATTTCAACCCAAGTAATTTTCAAGCTGAGCTCAAAGCTTGCAATTGGTCACCCCTAAAACACCTACCTCTTGACAAAGCCATTTCACACTTTAACAAAACATTCTTGCAGATCCTTGAGCACCATGCTCCCACTTGCACTGTCAGAACAAAAAATAAACCAGCCCCCCTGGCTGTCTAAGGACACAAGGCTAAACATCCAATTAAGGAACAAACTCTGGTCCAAATGGAAAAAAACTAGAAACCCAATAGATCACCTAAACTTTAGACAAATTCGTAATTCCACAAAAAAATCCATTATCCTTGACAAAAAAACTTCTACCTCAAATTCCAACAAAACCAACAAAATAATCCGCAAAAGATTTGGTCAGGTATCAACAAATTACTCCACCCAGGACAGTCCAAAACACCTACTCCCTCAAACCTAACCCAAACCTCTCCCAGCCATATTGCCAACACCTTTAACAAATTTTTCTGTGAAACAGTCCAATCACTAGCAACCACCTTACCACCTACTTCCACCACTAAGTTTCCCTCACTAACCAAATTACCCCAGCCTTTTAACCTTCAACCTGTCCCAACATCTTTAATACACTCCTTGCTTCTTAAACTAAAACCATGTACACCATCAGCTGACCTGCTTCCAGCTGAATTCCTGCAAATCGCAGCTGGTGTATATTTCTATCCTAATAAACAGAACCATATCTGAATCTTATGTCCCATCCATCTGGAAAATCTCCCATATCATCCCTCTGCATAAGGGAGGTACCTCAAATGAATTATCTAACTTCCGCACAATAACCCTTCCCTCCCCCCTTGCAAAAATTATGGAGCAATGCATCCATTGGCAATTACTTCAGTATCTCCTACAAAACAACCTTCTAGTTGACTGCCAGCATGGTTTCAGGCCTCACCATAGTACCACAACAGCTCTTCTATCCTTTACAGACTGCATTAATAAAAACAGGAATACTAACCTTCTATCTTCTGCTCTTTTCCTAGATCTCTCAAAGGCCTTTGATATGGTTAACCACCAAATACTATTAAGTATACTTGAATCACTTTCCCTTGATCATCAACTAGTAAAATGGTTCCAATCCTACCTTGAAAACAGGAAACAAGCGGTCCTGTGGGAAAACAATCTATCTTCTCAGCTTCCTATCACCCTTGGAGTCCCTCAAGGATCCATTCTTGGACCTCTCCTTTTCACAATTTTCATTAATGATCTAAAAACTTCCCTTCCACAAACTACATGCATACAATATGCTGACAATTCAACTCTGGTATGTGCCGCATCCTCCCTTGCTGAATTACAGGCTAACACACAAACTGTCTTTACTTTAGTGGAAAACTGGTTCCATCAACGTTGTCTCCTCCTGAACCCTACAAAAACTAAACTACTGCTATTTACTCCCACACAGAAATCCCCCTCTATCAATTTCACAGTAAAATCAAACAATGGCACATTAATAGTCCCTGAAACCACCACCAAACTCCTCGGTGCATTAATAGACAACCATCTCACCTTTGACTCACACATTAACTCTAGTATTAAATCAGTAAATAGAAAACTTGGATTCCTCTACAGAATCAGACCATTTCTTACAGAGTCAGCAAAGATCTCTATTGCACAAACCCACCTTATTTCCACCCTACTCTACGCCTCACCTATATATACCAACCTATCCAAAACTAATCTAAATAAACTAGCAATCACCTACAACAACATAGCTAAATTTGCCACCGGTGCCCCCTTCCGTACTCACCACTGCCTTAACCTTAGACATCTCGGATGGCTGGAAGTACAAAACCAACTAGTTTACCAGCAACTCATTTTTATTCACAAGATTTTAGATCATCTTTCAAACACTCCCATACTATGTAACCTAGTAAATTCTTATAAAAACCTTCCTACCCTAAGATCAGCTAAAAAACTACAAGTCGCCACTACTAAATCCTTTAACAAAGCTGGAGACTGCCTATTCTCAAATGCAGTTGGCAATTTCTGGAACAAACTTCCAACTGAGATCACATCCCTTACTTCCACCAACCTTTTCAAGAATCAGTTGAAAAACTTCATTAAAACCAAATGGCTCTGCCCCTGCTCTCAGCCTGACTGATACTTATTCTCCTCTTTCTACTCTAACTCTCAAACTGGATTTCTTTTTGCTGAAACACCTCTACCTTCCATATATGGTATGTTTAAACTTCTTGCTCTCTTTTTTGTATCTCCCCACTATGCTATATGAAGTTCTATGGATATTAAATATCTTTTTGCTATTTCTTACATAAATTTTTATTTTTATTTTGTATTTTTTTATGCTTACTGAAACTGAACAAGAACTATTTATTTTTTGGCTCTCTACAAAAAAAATTTTATTTTACTGACATTCAATTGTTTACTCATGTAATTATTCTTGTATTTAACATTTTTTTCTTGGGGACTATACAATTTTTTTTTGTAATCTCTATTTCTTGCGGATTATTTGTATACATTTTTTTTCTGTCCTTGTTATTGTCTCGGAGCTTTTCTCCTCGGGCCTCTACTGAAAATGGACATATATCCAGTTAGACTAGCCCGGTCAACAAATGTAAAATAAATAAATAAATAAAAATAAATATACATGTGCACATGCACAAGAGCTTGGCAATACAAAACAATCACACACCACAAACAACATGAAGCAGGAATAAAGTATTTTCTCCTTAAAGCATGGCTTACATCCCCAAAGGGTGACCATGCACTGGGAGCAAATGTAAGAAATACTACTTAATTATATCCAATACCATAAACTCAAAATGAAATTTTCAATGCCATATTTGGGCTGCACCATTAGAATAACTGAATTTAGACTACAATAGGAAACTCCTTGTTTGAAATGCATTTGTCTGAATGTGGAAAGGAAACGGAGTTCTCCAAATGTACGCCTCCACAATTTTTGGTCTTTCTAAAGATGCACCTCCAGTGGAAACTCAGTAATGTAAACACAAGCTGAGCAGCTCCAGAGAGGTGACCCACAACAGACAGCAACCAAGTCTGATGGGAAAGCAGCATCTTTACTTCAGGGTGATCTGCTAGAGTAGTGACATTATGAGAGGGAACAGGCACAGAGGTTAAAAGCATGTCTGCTATCATGGCTGGGAAGTGCAGGGAAGGAATATCTAGGCCTGTAGAAGTAGCATGGGGAGTGGATTAAGTGTCATCATTACCTAGGAACAAGCATAGTAATATTTTTTGAAGTGATTCCTACTCAAGACAACAGATAACGTCTAGAAACTTAAATCACAATAGTCACATGACTGAGCAACTGTTGTAGAGATCAAGATTTTGGCTTTTTTGGGAACTGATGAAATACAGAAATCACAGCAATCATATGAAGTGAAGCACAATGCTTTATCTACAACGGAAGTCTATCCCAGAGCTAATAGAGATACTTAATACTGAAGTTCTCTCTCCACACTGTTTTACTGATCTGCTGAAGCAAGTTTAGATCGCTTCTTCTGGTATTTGTGGGACTGTTTTATTTGTGAATGTACGGGAGGTTCAGGATTAATGGGACCCTGATTGCTTGCAAGACAAGGCATAGGTCTCCTATGAGGAGCCTATAAGACATAGAAAAGAGGGACAGTGCTTTTAGTCTTTTCTGGTAGCTTAGGGATTTTAAGCCTGTGATCCTCTTTGTTAGGAGCCTCTGGGGATATTCCAACTGTTTGATACGTCTGGTGAGGTACATCCAAAAGGGGGTGCTGTATTCTATAATTGGTATGATCAGTGCTGAAAACAAGAGGAAATAATATCTTTAGGTCTGGATGATATTTCTTTAGCAATCAGATGTGCCAAGCAGAAAGATTGTTTGACAACCCTTGCTACGTGGTGACTAATGGAGACAGTATTATCAACCTAGGGTCCCAGGTCTCTAATTCCATTTTTTCTTTGAAGTGGGGTATTGTCAGTGCTGTATGCTGAGGGGATGCTTTGTCTGCTAAATGTGACACTGTTACACTTTTAGCATTTAATTTTTTTAACACACCAGACATATATAAGTGCAAGTTTCTACTGGAGGGCTTCTATGTCAGAGAGGGATTTGACAACGACTCACAGTAGCCATAAGTCTTTTTAAATAGTCTGTAGGTCAGAAAAGTAAATATAAAAAAAAGGAGTCCCAGCACTGAACCCTGTGATACACCATTGGCCACCTTCATGCTCTCCGACACTACCCTTGTCACCCGGCCAGTATGAGGTCCATCTTTTATCCAGCTTGCTTCCCATCTTACCTTGTAGGGGTCTATTTGTAATGCATACAGTTTATTAATTATGCTAACATGGAGGATGGCTTCAAATGCCTTGTACAAATCAGGGTAGGCCGTGTGTACAATGTGACCACTTTCAGCAGCTTCTGTTCACCTTTTCATAGATGTTTACCAGGTTCATTAGACAGGATCTACCTTTTATAAAATCAAATTGCTGTGGATCTAGCCTAATCAATGGCCTTACAGATGACAGCTGTCAGGCTGCTTAGCTTATAGTTTTCAGAACTGGCAGTATGACCAGCTTTATGGAGTGGCATCACCAACGCTGTACGTCATACTTCTGGGACTGAGCCTACAGCCAAGCTCAGGTTTAACAGCTTATGGACAGATTCCACCATAGTACGTTTAGTACTATTTAAACAAACAGCTCAGTACGTTATCTTGTCCCATGCAAGAAGGGTTCTTAGTTTTGATTAGCACTTTCACTACATGTCGTTTAGTGATAGCAGGAGGTCATGGACATACAGAGATCATGGCTTTGAATAGTTTTATTAGTCGAGAAATGTGCACTAAAATTACTTGTTCATACAATGGCAATGTCCACCAAGTCTGAGTAGGTTTTGCCATTCAGTATGAATTCTGTCCATGGTTTAGTGTTGTTTCTTAGTTTTCTAACATAACTACGGAAGGATCTGTAATTGTCCTTGGCCTCAGATGCCTACCTGAGATCAGGGGGTTACCTTAGTTGATCTAATAGTCTGATTGAAATTCTTAGTCAAATTCTTAGCATTTTCCTTGACTGTGGGGGGGGGGGTCTTTAGATCTGCCGTATACTTTAAGGAGTTTGTCCATTTATTGTAGTTTTTATTTATATCAGTGGCTTCCCCCAGGATGGTTTGCATTTAAATTTCCCACTGTATTTAGATTGAGCTGAGACTAAAAATTCTATACATTTATTTACGTTGGTATAAAACTCCCTTGTGAATCTACCTTCTGAGGTGATGTCTAGGGAGATGTTATTCTAAGTGAATTTCAATACTTTGTCCCAGAAATTGAGGAGATTTGTGCATTGGAAGTCTTTGAATTCTGATATATTGGGTTTAAATATTTTGAGGGAATAAGTTACTAGCTTATGGTCCAACTTAATCAGAGACAGAGCTATTAGTAGAGTTGTGCATGATGACTCTACATTTATAAGTAGCAGGTCAAGAAAGTTTCATCCTCTAGATGGTCTAGTACAATTTGTTTTTTTTTTAATTTGCTCCAAAACCTCCTTTGCATGTCATACATTGGCGATGCAGGTACTCCAGTCAACTGATTGGCAGTTAATGTTTCCAGAAATGATGAAGTTCTTATTTATGCAGAGTTCATCCATGACCTTTAGGAACCTGACACGAAATTCCATTTCTAGTTTCTAATGATACTGGGGTCCACAAGCAACTGGCAATCAAACAGCAACCAAAACTAAAGAAGGTAGGAAAAAACAGACGAAGGAAGTGGAAGTATTTAGTGGAATGGAGGACAGATGGAAGAACGCATGAAGACTTTTAAGGGCCTGGAAATAATGGACAGTTAAAATATAGTACCTGCTGAAACACGGGTCATGAAGAGCAACTCTCTGGTGGGAATTTCAGAGAAAGTGCAAGTCAGTTACAAGGAAACTTTCAGTACATGCTAAAGTCATATTAAGTGTGTCTGAACAAATTAATTTTCAGGCTGATAGAATCCATCTTGTTGCACAGTCCAGCCAGGTTGCAGTGTGCCCAAGATATACTCACTTTTTTTTGTTAAAAGTCAAAAAGGAAAGGGAGTTATATAGCAGAAGGTTGACAAATAAAAGTATTATCTGAATTTTCTATAAGAGGCTGCACGGACATGTGGCATTAAGAGGCCCATGCCTGGAATGTCTACCTAGCAGTCTTTGCTGTAGTGCAATAATAGATGTACTAAACAAATGCCAAAACAAGCAGAATACTACTTTTGGTGGCTTATCCTGCGTAGTACAGCTTTAACCTCCATAAACATGGGACTGGACAGTAACAAGTGCAGATGAAGTGGTAGGAGATGCTGTAGCAAGGTGTTAATCAACAAAGAAAAATCACAAGCTAGAGAAAAAAATGTACTACACAGAACAATGCTGGTCAAGTGACCAGGCAGAGTGCAAAGCAAGAAGTTGTAAAAAGGAATGAGGAAGAATTCATCCAAAGAGAGCACCAGGAAGTCAAAGACTCACAAAGGCCAAGAAGAAAGCAGACACGCATCTAATGGATGTCTTGCCATACGGATGAAGGAGTAATGCCCAACCAAGTAGTTAATGAGGAGCAATGAGATGGGGAAGTCACCAGCCTCTACTGTAACTGAACTACCTGGGGAACAGGAAGTTAATGGACCACATTAAATTGAGTGGTCCGAGGACAATACTGAGAAGTTCCGTGCAGAAGACCAATAGGAGGTGGTAGTAAACTCTAGTGGGAGCACTGGGAAAGGATCCAACTGAATGAAGACAAGTGAAGGAAAAGGTGAGGACTTAGGAGAACTGTCCTCAGATGATGTCTTGCACTAGAAGCAAAGGACTGGTGAATGTTTAATAATGTGGAAGATGATTATAAAGATAAGGGGAGGTACAAGAACATGTGAAACTATGCTTTTATATGGCAATGCCAGGTAAGGAAAAGGAGTGTAGTGAAGGCTGGGCTTAGAATCATAGTAAATTATACACTAGGATATAGTGGAGGTAACCTAGATGATGGTTAAGGTCGTTACCTCACATGTACGAGGTACAAGGTTTGATGCTGACCTCTGACCAATGCCTTTTTCAAGTTTACATGTTCTCCCTGTGTGTCTGTGGGATTTCTCCCACCTTTGGAAAACATGCTGACTGTTTCCATTTCAAACTAACCTAAGAATGTATCTGTGGGCAGCAGAAGCAGCACAGACTCTAGATGGTGCTCTATAAGAGGAAGAGTTATACAGACCAACAGCTTTGGGCATCTACTGTGGTGCACAATATCCTACAGGGGTCCTTATCAGTTCAGTGAACGGCATTTTCGGTGCAGTTACATCAAACGTGCTGTTTGTCAAACTGTTCATACTGAGATCGCAGTACAGTGAATTTGCCCTTTCCCTACTGTAGTGCGATCTTGGAGTTGGTATATATAATTAGCAGGGGTTTTGAGGGGGCGCAGCTTCCAACATGAGGGGAATTCAATGAACGGCATTTCCGATGAAATGCCATTCACTGAAGTGGTGGTTTGATGTAGTGATATAGACCCTCATAAAGATAGGAGAACATATATGAAAGACTGCATGCTGTGACAGGGCAAGCCACTCAAAGATTTAAAAAAATTATGGCTCTAGGTAATCTAGTCATATCAACTAAAGTCCCCAAAATGGGCATGGGTATTTGCCGGTGATAAGTGGATTGAGGACTCAACCTACTCCAACCTGCACCAGGGACCCGTGCTAATGGTGGGAGGGATGGATGTGCCCCTAGTGGCCAGTGTGTGCCCACTATAAAACCCAGCAACCCTGAGTCAATAAGCTGCCTGGCTAGTGTCCAGTTGCCCACCTTGGGTTAACTGGCATAGCTCTGTTGAGTGAGAGCTGGACATAAAACCAATCAACCTTCTAAACATGAACTAGGAATTGCCACACTAAGTGTAGGTTTACTGACAGAAGTGAATGGCATGATGGTAAGGAAGAGGCTGGACATCCTATGTATTCAGGAGACAAGGTATAAAGGTAGTGCAGCAAAGCCATTTGGCTTGGCATCCACAGTCTACAACTCAGGATGACGACTGGATAGAAATGGTGTGGGAATTGTAATGAGGGAGAGGCAGTGAAGGATATCATCAGAATTAGATTCATGTCAATCAGACTCCATTGTTAAGGATAGGACAGTATTCCTAATCTCAACCTATGTCCCACACCAGGGCTGTGATAGGGAGGAAAAGAGTGCTTTCAGACAGGGGATGCAGGACCTACTAGATAAAGCAGGACACCATGAATTGATGTTAATAATGGGTGACTTGGTTGCACATATCAGGACAGACAGAACAAGATATGAGGACTGCCTGGGACCACATGGGTGGGGCAACAGGAATAAAGGAGGGGAGGCCAATCTAGAGTTATGTCTGGCAAATGGCTTGGCAGTAGCCAACACATGGTTCAGAAAGAGAGACAACTACAAGATCACATACAAGAGTGACCAACAAACAATTCAGGTAGACTTTCTCATAGGAAGGAAAGGCATTGGGGTAAAATAAGTGATTGCAAAGTCTTCCCCAGCCAAAGAGTTGGCCCACAGCATAAATGACTGGTTGCCACAATCAGCTGCAAACAGTTGTCACAGAAGGCTGTATGGTCAACAATGACCAGACTGAAGACATGTAAGCTGACTGGAGAGAAATCACAACAGTCCAAGGAATTACTCAGGGCTCTAGCACCTCAAGAAGAGGAAGCAAGTGGAATTGAAGAAGAATAGCAATATGCCTCAAAACAGCACATGTAAGGCCTACAAAGCAGAAATGAGCCCAAGCCAAGTTTGGAAAAAAGGTATGTAAGAAAAGCTGGTGGTAGAAAACAGAAGTCCAGGAGGTCATCAAAAGAAAGAAGTGCAGGAAAAAGTGGGAGGTAAAACAGACAGACCAAGTTACGAAGGAGACTAAGAGAGGAGTTGCAATAGTAAAGAACAAGGCATCAGAGGCACTCTACCAGCTTCTGGAAAGCATGTCAGTAGATGGTACAAAGAAACTATATCAGGTTGCAAGGCAAATATAGAAAGATAAAGAAGATAGTCAGACTCCCTTCATAAGGGATGCCAGCAACAACCTAAGCAGTCCGCAGGGTGTCAAAGGGAGATGGAAGGACAGGATGTCAAAGGGAGATGGAAGGACAGGATGTCAAAGGGAGATGGAAGGAGTACTTCCAGTAGCTTCTGAATGAAGAAAACCCCACAGAAGATGTACTGCAGCCGACACAGCCTATGGTGAGAGACCAGGAGGAGGGGCCCACCCTAGAAGGAGGAAACAGAACAGCCCTAAGGAAAATAAAGTCATGGAAAGCGGCAGGTTCAGATAAGATCACAGCAGAGATAATCAAAATGTTGGATGAGATAGGGGTGCAATGGCTGCTATGGTTACTCATAGCAGTATGGCGAGAGATACGTATCCCAGATGACTGGAGAATAAGCATGCTAGTGCCAGTGTTCAAGAACAAAGGGGCATTCACAACTGTAGGGAGTATAGAGGTATCAAACTCCTATCACACTGCATGAAAGTTCTGGACAGGGTGATTGATAAATGAATATACAGAGTAGAAGAACGTAAGATGGGAAATGAACAGTTTGGATTCAGATCAGGATTTAGCACAACTGACCCAATGTTTACAGTGAGACAGATACTTGAGAAGAAGCTAGAAATGAGGAAAGAGTCCAACTGGGCATTCCTAGACTTTGAGAAAGCATATGACAAGGTCCTAAGAAAAATGATATGGCCAGTCCTGCAGTGGTTTGAAGTCCCAGAAACACTGGCAGAATTAGTGCAAGGTATGTACAAGGATCCAATGACTCAGGTATGAACAGTGCTTGGTCTTAACAGACTCACTCCCACTGGGAACCCTTATGTATCAGGGTTCAGCTCTGAGCCCACTGCTGTTCATACTGGTGGTGGACTACATTATAAACAAATTTGCTGTATGCAGACGATGTGGCATTACAGGCAGACTCTGAGAAAGAATGCCAGCAAAGGATAAAGGAATAGAATGTAAAACTGAAGGCACATGGGATGAAACTGAGTACATGTAAAATAGTTGTAATGGCAGCAAATGGAGGAAATAAGAAGAAGCTGAAAATTCAGATAGAAAGGAACACAGTGGATCATGTTAACAGCTTCAAGTACCTGGGAGGGGTGGCTGAGGAGAAGAAAAGTCTGTTTAGGAGGTCAAACCTGGGCAGTAAAGGCAGAGCAGCTGTGGAAGCTAGAAGTGATGGAAATGAAGTGCCTGAAAATGGTGGTAGGATGCACAGTGTTGGAGAGATGATGAAATGAGGATATCAGAGCAGAAACCAAAGTAGCTCCAATTGCAGAAAAGGTCATGGAGAACAGATTATGGTGGTTCAGGCACATATGTAGAAAAGCAGAAGACGATTTGGTAAATAAGATTTGGGACAGACAAGAAGAAGGCAAGAGGAAATGAGGGCATCCAGAAAAGAGGTGGATGGATTGTGTGACAGAAGACCTGTGACAGTTAGGCATGAGTGTTGAAGAAGGCAGGACAGTGGCATGTAATAGGGAGAGATGGCAACAGGTGGCATGACACCTCAGCCCCATGTGAAAAAATGGGGAAAAGGGGGTTAATGATGATGATGACTTATTAGGCACATATGTGAAGACACCCTATAGTTTTCTTTCAAAGGAAGGTTCAATGGAAGAGGAAGAGGGACTTTTGTTTGACAAGCACACTGGCAGTTTTTAAGTACAACCTCAGATAATGATCAGATTAAGGGACTCTTTGGAACACAAACTACATTAGTGAAGACCCAACTAATAAATTACAGTTTCATATGTTTTAGAAACAGTTTTAGGTCTGATGAAAGTCAGGAAACACTTTGCCCACCAAGTTCATATGATATACCAGGTTTCTAAACTAGATGTCTAATTTAATTTGGATTTAAAAATGGCTAAATTAGTAGATTCCCTGATGTCTGGTGGAAGCTTATTACAAAGCACCAGCAACTCAAAGTAATGGATCATGAAAGACCTTTAAAGCTAGTATAAATTTATGTCAAAAGTACCAGTAATGTTTGGCATACAGATTTAAATTTCTGCACCTGTCATAATAACCTAGGTGGTCAAACCATTCAATACTTGTGAATTTGTGTTGAACCATCTCAATGGATTTTAACTATCCTTTAATGAGTTTACAATATATTATCATATACAGGTATGATAACTTATTCAACATGTGAGCTAGAAAACTAAAAAGGCGTGTGCATCATAGCTTTGTAATGCCTATCTTATACTGAACAGATGATGTGAAAAATACAATTTTAAAATAAAATACTTTATTAACCTAAAAGCTGCAAAACAGGTTCGTTTTCATCTGGTTTATGCAGAGGCAGTACATTCTCACTAATGCAAAACAACAAATGACCTAATATATTTCATACTTACAGTGATCTCTGTGCTTCAGCAAACAAATCAATCTGAAGTTAACAGGGACACTAACCTGAAGCAAATACTCACATAGAATGATTAGCTTTGTTACAGAACTCTGTTTCTTGCTATGCATTAAGCTGATAGAAAATCCAGTCATGTAAACCAGTACTCAAGCTAATCTGGAGAACAAATAATGCTGCCGCTTCCCTTTCCCACGACTGGCATTAACTTGTTCCTGTATTAAACATAATGTATGCCGTACCTTTACAAACCCCATCAGAAAGCCTAAAAATAGACAGAACTGGTCACAGAACATTTATTCCTCACTTCATTTATGATTTGGTCCCCATAAGGATAATTTTGTTAGTGGCAGGTTGGACTCAGACTTAAAAATGACAGTGGAACGAGAAATGGGAAATCTCAGACCTCATTTTCTCAGTACAGTTTTCTTTAGAAATAATATCAGTTTAATTTCCCTAAACAGCTGGGTTCCCAAGGAAATATGCTCAGTCTTAAAATATGGATTTTTTTTATAAACTTTAGAAAAAGCATGCCTTTTAACAATTAGCAACACATACTGATGTATAACTCTAACATGTATGTGTGTGTGTGTGTGTAGATATATATATATATATATATATATATATATATATAGTTTATGTGTGGTCATTCAGTGTGTCCATTTCTTTGTATTTACCTGAGGTAAAACATTGACAACATGGACCCTTTTTCAGGCTCTGCCCAGGAGCACTGTTTGGTCAAATGAGTTGCTCAGAAATGCACAGCAGACAAACAGAGATTTAAAGGAATAAAACCTTGTAGATAGTAGAGAAAGAATGAGGAACAACAACAAAAAATAATAATAATAATAATAATCAACAGCACTTTTTGATCTAATAGAATAAATAGACTAATAATAGAATAGTAGATAAAGTGAACAGAGCACAACATACCAGTCAGTGGTGCTGGGTGCATGTATGAAAGACAATGTGAGCATTTTTACAAGCAGAACAAAGGGAACCATCCATTCAAATATGTGTTAACAGTGGTCACATATTTCATGCTTCTAGGTGCCACAGACTGGACTTAATGTACGAGTGGGAGGCAACATAATAATTAAACAGGGCATTCTGTGGGGTGCATAGCCACATGGAGCATATGCCATAATAATGTTAACATAGAATCTCAAAGTAAGGTGTCTGTGAGACTCACCTAGTCTCCCCCAAGTACTAATTTAGGTCTTATCCCTACTTTTTCTATATTCTTGCTTGTTCCTTGTTCCCACAATATATCCTTGCCAATCCAGCACATCAATTTTCTCTCTGAGGAGAGACCTCTATGTTCTTCTCCCTGTCCATCTGTCAGCAGCCTGGTACCCACGTGTTCAGCCTCCACTCACTTACCTCCATCCAAGATGGTGATCCTCATTGCTTATGTTTCCCCTTTATTACCAAAAGTTAGGCATGGCATCCATCCCTCTTGAATCTCCACTGTTTCTTCCCTTCCAATTTTTAAGTGTCAATCACACACCTTGACTTTAAGGCATTCTATCCAAAACCCACAATGTCACTTATACCCACGTGTCTCTTAATGACTAGCCATCTATTCTCCATCAATGTGCTAAACATCTCATCTTACTGCACCCATTACCCCTCTTGGCATTTCCCAAACGGTATTATGATGGTGCTCCCAACATGTTTGTTAGCATCCTAGCCTCCAGTGGTATGATGGACCCTAGCTTTTTGTACTTTTCCTTTATTGCACCTTAAGAGGTTTGATACATGTTACACGTCCTTTGTAAAAATAGCCACTTTGCTAACCGATTAGCAAATGTGCAGTTATATGACCAACTCACTGTAGTAGGTGATACTTGAATACAAGGATCATTGCTGTAGTACAGAAAGACTATTTTAGGGGATTGGTAAAGGGGAGCTGATACTCCTATGTTGAGTGCTATATCCTCCTCGCATTCTAGCATCCCCTGTTATGGGGAGTTGCTGATGCACCAGTACCATGTTCCTCATGATGATGACGTCTACAGTGTAATTCATCATCACTGGCAACAATACTAAAGCAGGGTGCATTCTGCCCACATACCCACAGTGGGGGAGTGAGCTTACCTTGCAGAAATGCTGTGACAAAATCTGCTCTACTCCTTGAATGCACCTCTAGGTCACAATGTTTGGTGAAGATGTGAATGAAAGTCCATGTAACTGCTTCACAGATGCTTTGAGCTAAGACACTCCTGAAAAAAGAGATGTGGTAGCTACTGCCCTTGCAGAATGATCTTTGGCTTGTCTGTGTAGAGTTTTCTCATGGTAGTCATAACAGTACACTTAGCCACTCATTTGAAAAAGGTTTATTTTACTTATTTGACTTGCCCTGTTTTTCCGGTTAATGGAAACAAAGACCTACTCAGTCTGCCTGAAGCCTTTGAGCCTCTCACGAAACTGAATGCCTTGAGTGTCACACCAGACAAAACATATTTTCTATTTTGCCAGGCAGGATTTCCTGGTAGCATGTTTCCTGGCTTCTTGTAATATGCAGAATGCATTCACGGGAAAGGAATCCCAGCATGGGTACAGGGTCCTAGGCTACAAGCCTGAGGCTTTAAGTATTCACTTGCACCAAGATCCTCTTCTGTTGGGTTAGCAAAAGGTAGGGGATAAGAAAGATTATTGGTTCCTCCCCTCTTAGGTGCATTAGTTGAGAAATGCGGGTTGATCTTAACCAGAAAGGAGCTACTAGCATGAGCTAGCTTTGTCTTCTCTTGTCCTGAACTAGACCCTGGAAAGAAGGTAGATAAGGACCAGGGTAAAGGCATTCCAGTGCAGAAAAAAGAAATTAATTACCCAAAATTCTCTGACTGGGTATGTGGACAGAATTTCCTAAGCTGATGTTTGAGAGAGGAAGCAAACAGGTCTGTCTCTACGATATTCTGTGGCAGTTAGGTTGTGAAAGATGTTTAGGCCTCAGATCAGATCATGCAGGCTGGTAGTGGGTTTGCACAGCTGATTCAGTAGCAAGTTATGTACTGAGGGCATGTAGGAGGCCTGCAAGTGCAGGTTCTGCTGTATGTAAAGGTTCTAAGCCATCATGGCCAGTCTTTAGACCTTGTAGGAAAATGTTCCTCCTGCTTCTCGATGCACCGCACAATGGTGGTGTCTGTGACTATCCTCATTACTTCAAAATTTCAAGTTGACTTGAAGACCTGGAATGTATATCTTAGGGACATCTCTTTCACAGGAGTATGTTTGGTTCAATCTTGGGCATTCCATTTTCCTTGTACCTTCATGGTTCTCCAAGCAAAGTCTGACACATTCATGGTCATGGTTTGCCATCCCCCGGGGGCCTATGAAGGCCATTATTGGGTCGGCTAGAACATGGACTGCTCATCATCTGTACTCCCTCTGAATGACTGGCATAATCAGAAGCACTATGTTTCAGTGAATAAAGATGTGGTTGGGATAGACTCCGGTGATAACTCTGAATTTTTCTTATGTAAAGCTTAGTGAATATGACCATGAGTATGGAGCCTGACATGTACCCAAGAACCTTAAAGATGCCTAATGTAGTTATGTAAATTTTTCTCCTTCCAAAAACAAGGAATAGTCAGAGAGTCACCTGGGTAAGGATAAAAGTGAACATCCTTCAGTTATAGATGAGCAAAGACTGGAGTATCTGGTGAATACCCTCGTATCAGTGGAGATCAAATAACAACAATGTGAACTGGATATACTGTATCCTGGCAATGAACCTTAGGAACTTTCTATGTTGTCAGTAGATTGGAATACAAAGCTAGGCATGCTTCATTATGCCAGTGACTATAATGAAGTAAGAAGGGTCTTTAATTAATATTTTGAACTTTTTTAACATCAGGAATTTGTTCAATTTGCATAGGTCCAATACAAGTCTCCATGGTTCAGCTTTTTTGTGGACCAAGACCAGTCTAAAATTTAACTCTGTCTTCCTCATCATCATCCTGAGGACATTTTCCTATCACACTAAAAAGATTAAACAAAAAAGTTTAAATAGTGTCTGGGACCAATAGCAATATAAGCATGTATTTCTGTGCTGAGATATCTTCATTGGTAGTGTTGTGTGTTTTGTGTGAACCCTGGATGTAGCTGTTTGACCTAGGGCTCACATATGACCTGAACAGCTATTTTTATTTTACTGGAAATAATACGAAAATACACTGACAAACTGAAAATATCCACTAATGAAGAAACTGTAACCGCACTGAGTAAAAAAACAAAATTATTTATTAAGACGAGTAACATGAAACGCTTTTCGTCCTGTCTATTGACTCGGACTTCTTCAGATGAAAAATAGTCACATGGCAACATTTAAATATCTTATACCACTCCTCCCATATGACGACATTTTAAAGTTATAAAAAACTTCCTATACATTAAAATGTGAAACCTATTAAAACCACAGTAATCTGATCTATACAATACACTTAAAAACATATACAGTCTATGTCACTCACTTCCTAGGTTAAATTAACTGGTTTTAGGGCATAAATGAGTACATTTTCTGTACATTTGCATAATATAATCTAACCGTTTTCACTTGTTTTAACTTCCCTCAGTCGTTCGTCAATGTTATTCACATTTATAAACTGAATGCATGTCTAGCATAAGTAATATACTCTTCCTGTACATTACTTACTCATATAATCATTCTAAATCCTAAGTAAAATTACTGTTAACGGTGTTATCTAGTGAGGCTTTTAAGTCCTCAAAAATCCTACTATCTGTGATAAATGTGTATCCAGTCTTCATATTTTACAAAACCTACACGCCTCACATTTATACATCCCTGGGGTTCTGGTGTTTGCGGTGGTGTTCCTTTCTAATAGTGATTTCATATTTCTACCTCTCTTAAATATCACTATGGGAAAGTTGCCTATGTCTGACAGAGATAGGATTTTTAAGTCTACCAATAGGTACAACTGTAATTCAAAATCAGTTGTGTACCTAGTCCAGTGCCAACAATGTGTAGGTTATTACATAGGTAAAACTGACAGGAAATTGAGGGAAAGAGTGTACGAGCACATTTACAGCATTGCAAAGGGTAAAACAGAAAATGGATTAGCACGATATTGTACTAATCACCCAAAGCATTTTTTCAAATTTAGGGCCATAGAGCATGTTCCAGTAGATACTAATTATTATGGCAATTACAATTAGACTCTTGTCGATACCCAGGCTTGAACGAGGTGTACTCAATTTCCTGCATTTTAAAACTTAAAAGCCTTACTAGATAACACCTTTAACAGTAATTTTACTTAGGATTTAGAATGATTATATGAGTAAGTAATGTACAGGAAGAGTATATTACTTATGATAGATATGCATTCAGTTTATAAATGTGAATAACATTGACGAACGACTGAGGGAAGTTAAAACAAGTGAAAACGGTTAGATTATATTATGCAAATGTACGGAAAATTTACTCATTTATGCCCTAAAACTAAAGTTAATTTAAACTAGGAAGTGAGTGACATAGACTGTATATGTTTTTAAGTGTATTGTATAGATCAGATTTACTGTGGTTTTAATAGGTATCACATTTTAATGTATAGGAAGTTTTTTATAACTTTAAAATGTCGTCATATGGGAGGAGTGGTACAAGATATTTAAATGTTATCATGTGACTATTTTTCATCTGAAGAAGTCCGAGTCAATAGACTGGACGAAAAGCACTCCATGTTACTCATCTTAATAAATAATTTAGTTTTTTTACAAAGTGAGGTTACAGTTTCTTCGTTAGTGGATATTTTCAGTTTGTCAGTGTATTTTTATTTGACTTAACTTGATTTTGCTAAACCACAGCTTCTGTTATTGATGGTGCAGTGTTCTTTTTCTTTTGATTGACCCTGTGGAACTTAAGCAATGCACACAGTGAATAGTTAAAAGTGTAGCAGTGACCATATGCAATGTGAGGGCCAAAGAGGAGCAAAGGGAGCAGTGATGGTTGCCTTACTTCACTTCTAATTTAGTGTTACTTAGTTTTATTTTAAACAGCATGCATCCAAATTTCTTGGGACTACAAGCTAATGCTCTACTGGGAAATTTAATTGAAGATGGGTATTAAGTGGACCGTTTATGCTTTTGACTCATCATGGCTGGATTATTGCAATGCCCGCTACCAACACCAAACTTGAAAAAAGCGTACATGTGAGTGTTTGTGGGTTAAGATTACAGTAAGGGATAGGGAAGGGGATAGAGGAATTGTTGCACATGTGCAGCAAAGGGAACCCATGCATACCTAGTCTGCTCATATTCACTATTAAGGTACCCACGTGTGCTTCCCTGCAAATCACATCCTGAGCCATCATATAAGCCTGCCAACACAACACGTGCGATAAAAAAAAATTTCATCTTAAATAAGTATTTGGGACTACTTAATGGTTATGTAATAGATCTGGCATTCTTTATAGATCTTTGCTCAGACTCATCCTACATTCACCAGTGGAGTACCATACACAGTAATACATCACACCAACAGTATAAATGATCTGTTTCTTCTCTCCAAATGCAACTTCAACAATGTCTAATAAACGGCCACTGACATTGGCTCTTTAATGTGAGCCGCTCCACCAGTTTGATCTCATTTACTATATATTTCCTTTCCCTCACTGCAAGCAAGCAAGTCATATTGTCTCACAACACTTATACATTACATAGCAAAGGTTGTGTCATCTTTATAAAGAATTAATGACTGAAAAGGCTGAAAACGTGATACTAATAAAATGAAATCACAGAACATTAAACTTCAGCCTGTAGCAAGGGAAAAGATCATCACAACAGAAAACATACTTAGAAACAAAAAAAATGTATATTCCTGTGATACAGGTATAAAATTCATTAAATAATACACATAGTTAAACCTGAATATCATGGAAACAATCAGAACTAGATAGATAAATAGATAGATATACTCTATTAAAAAACATTACTCACAGAACAGTCCCCACGCTAAAGAATAACAGTGCCCAAGATGCAGTTACCTTTACAAATGCACTATATGAGCACCTACAAGGATGCATGGATTGTGCCATCCCTAGCAAAACCAAGACTCACTCCCCTAAGAGAAGGAAAACAGTCTGGTGGACCCCTGCCATAAACAGGCTATACAATAGGAGGAGGAAACTAGTTAAAAAAAAAGCAAATCCCAAGAAGGAAAGACATCCCTGATCAGTATCAGTAAGAAACTAAGGTCCCTCATAAAATCCTCCAAGGCTAACTTTGAAAGAAAAATAGCCAAGGATTCAAAAGATAACCACAAAGCCTTCTTTAGCTATGTCAAGAATCTAAGTGGCAACTCGCAGATATGCTCAGAGCTAGTGCAAAATAACACAAACTATACTGAACCCACTGATATTGCCAACATCCTGGCAGATAGACTCAGTGCAAACTTCACCCCCCTCTCACCCCCAAAAGGGCCCACAACAATACTGGAAAAGTGTAGTGTCCCAGAAATCTCAGAAGCACAGGTGAAAACAGCCCTTTCAAAAGCCAAAAGCACAGCGTCAATGGGGCCAGATGGTGTCCCAGGCTGCGTCTTGCATGAACTACAGATCAAACTAACCCCCCACCTAAACACACTGTTCAACCTCAGCCTCTCCACAGGCTACGTGTCCATAGAATGGCACACAGCAATGGTTATTCCGCTCCACAAAGGAGGGGCCACAACTGACCCTGGTAACTATTGCCCCATAAGCCTGACTAGCCTGGTCTGCAAGACTATGGAGTGCATCATCATTAACAAAGACATTGGGAACCTCCAAACACTTGACCCGACCCAGTTCGGTTTTGTTAAGGGCAGATCATGTCTACTAAACCTGGTTGACTTCTTCGAGACAGTCACCAAGGCCATAGATGAGGGGAAGGTAGTTCACACAGCCTACCTTGACCTCGCCAAGGCTTTTGACACCATTCCCCACTCGGGAATTATAGAAAAACTCACCAGCCTGAACATAAACCCCTACGTCACGAGATGGGTTGCCAACTGGCTTACAGACAGAACTCACACGGTAAGAACAGCGGGCTCCAGGTCCGACTCTAAACCAGTCACAAGTGGTGTCCCACAAGGCTCGGTCCTGGAACATCTACTGTTCAGCATATACTTCTCAGAAGTATAGGCAAATACAGGAGGACTATGGCTAACCAAGTTCGCCGATGACTGCAAACTAAGATCCATAACTGACTCTCCAGCTGACACGGACATTCTCCAAAAGAGCCTTACTAAGACAGACACCTGGTGTCAAAGTCATGGTCTCAAGCTAAATGCCAAAAAATGCATAGTCATCCCATTTGGGAAAAACAAAACACCCATGAATTACCACATAGGTGGCAGCCCCCTTAATACAGAAGAGGTAATAAGAGATCTGGGACCCAGGTAGATAGTAACCTCTCCTTTGACAATCATATTGCCAAAGTAGTTAGGAAATCCTTCTATGTAGCCCATCTAATTACTAAAGGGTTTGCATCTAGAAATAAAGAGGTTATAGTGCCCCTCTACTCGTCACTCATCAGACCCATCATAGAGTACAATGCCCTGTTTGGGATGTACCTCACAAGACACTTCTAACAGCTGGAAAGACCACAAAAGAACCTCACCAAGAGGATTACTGGTCTCAAACATATGTCCTATGCAGCCCGACTGGAAAAACTCCTGCTGTACTCAGTGGCATATCGTTTACGCAGAGGTGATCTCTGCCTGACTTACAAAGCCATGTCCAACTCAGAATTGATGGACATGCTCCACCTAAAGAAATCCAAGTCACTGCGAGCCACTCACTCTAGTGAGCGAAACCTCACCACAACAATAAAAAGAACATGCTGGAGGGACAGATTCCTGTCACAGAGACTCCCCATACTTTGGAACAAAATTCCTAACTACATTAGGCAGAGCCCCTCACTAACACCCTTCAAGAGAAACCTTGACGAGTGGATGGGTAACAGAAAATACACCCCTGGGATCAATTCATTGGCTTTTCTTGACAGAGGCTCAGTTAATTAATCAATGGGGCGGCGAAAGCTGACACACACTGGTTAGGCCATGGGCAGATCGCCTAGTACCTACCTATGAACCTATGAATAAGATGTTGTCACAGTATTAAACTGACATTTAGTAAACCTGTGTAACAATATGCAGTGCAAGGAGGTCTCTAAATCTTGGTATACATTCCTAAACAAAAGTTTAGCAATACCCTTTGATCTTTAGGGGTACTATCCTGACTTCTGTATTCACTTCCAACATTTGTGGTAGCCTGTATTTGAAGAAAACCTGGTCTTGCAAATCTGTCAATTGCAGTGACTGTTTTGCCATCTGTTCATTGTCCTGGCTGCTTTGAATGTGCTGTCATATTAGCTCATAATCTCTTCCATGAACTCCAACATGAGGCCAACACATGCAACTTCAGATTTAAACTTGTACATATTGTCTATTGCTTCTTGCATAAACACTTTAACCTTTGTTGGAAAGAAAATCTTGAAAAGGGCCAAATTCATTATAATAAACTTTATGTCCTTTGTATGGCTTTCATAGATACGAAATATAGAAAGTTCCAGGCTACTGAGTCTTGTGCCCATTATGGTTTGCCAGTTCCCACCCTACACTGTACCTCGCCTCTCTAGGAGGGGTAGGCCAGTCAAGCCCGGAGAGAATTTATGAATATCCATCCAATTATCCATGTCCCATTCAAGTAAGATAATGTAAAACACTGCTTGATCTGCAGGGGGAATCTATACCAGAAGTGGGGGAGATGCCGAGTACTGAAGCTGTCTCTCCTCTGTGTTTTATGAATATGAATCTGCTTGTGAAGATTTAGATCCTTTGCTCTGGTATTTGCAGGACTGTTTGATTTGTGAAAGTACAAGACATCCTGAAATACTAGGCCCCTGATTGCATGGAAGACAAGGCAAAGGTCACTGTCAAGAAGCCTATAAGACAGAAAAGAGGGACAATGCTTCCAGTCTTTTCTGGTAACCTAGAGATTTTTAAGTCTGTGGTCCTCGTTTGGAACCTCTAGGTGTATTTTAAACTGTGTGATATATTTGTTGATGTACATTCCAAAGGGGGTTGCATTCTATAATTGGTCTATTAAGTGCTGAATAGAAGGGGCAGGAACCTCTATTGATCTGGTAATATTCCCTTGGTGGCACATCCTCTCAGCAAGAGGTTCTTTGGTTTGATTCTTGGTTGAGGTGCCTTCTGTATGGAGTATGAATGTCCTCCCTGTGTTTGTGTGGGTTTTCTTTGGGTGTTCCAGTCTCCACTTTTTAAACTTCAAGCATTAGGTTGGTTGAACACTCTAAATCAACCAGGTGTGTGTGTGTGTGTGTGTGTGTGTGTGTGTGTGTGTGTGTGTGTGTGTGTGTGTGTGTGTGTGTGTGTGTGTGTGTGTGTGTCTGTGTCTGTGTCTGAGTGTGTGTGTTGTGTGTGTGTGTGTGTGTGTGTGTGTGTGTGTGTGTGTGTGTGTGTGTGTGTGTGTGTGTGTGTGTGTGTGTGTGTGTGTGTGTGTGTGTGTGTGTGTGTGGTATGAAATTAAAACCCTGACAGGGCTAGCCACCCAGTGGAGTAAACATTGGCTGTAGATGATTGTCACTGTTGATCTCTGACCTTGGCCCCATGTGGGAAACGGATGGATGGATGGATCAGCTGTGACAACTAGAATGGTTTCCTGATAATGGTTGCTACATGTTGGTCAAAGCAGAGGGAATTATTGAGCGTTGTCAATGTTCTACACTAAAGAGTATAGTTTTTCTGCCAAATGTAACAATGTTGCATTTTTAAAGTTTAATTTAAGCCCATTTTCCATATGTCAGGCATTTAAAAGTGTAGGTTCCTGCTGAAAGGCTTCTATGTCAGAGGGGATTTGACAATGATTCCCAGTCTGCAGTCATCTACACACTTGGTTAGCCTTAGGTCATTTTTTTTAAATTTGTAGATTAGAGAGGTAAATATCAAACAAAAGTGGTCCCAGTACTCAGTTCTGCCTGACAACCTAGAATCAAGTGCATTGTCTGCATGCTTGAACAGAAAAGATATTTGTGAAAAACATTCTTTTAACCCACATTTTCTAGACTTTGCTTGGCTTTCAAAGCCAAGACAAGACTTCTTCTAGATACCAAGACTCTAATCAAATCAAAATACTGCAAGATTGCGTAGTTGTCGAAACTGACACCAACAAGGGCACTTGAGCTGCTATACAGATCAAGTGGAAGCCTGTACAAGCTGCCAACTTCTGACTTCATATATGCACCTCAGTCTACAAGTCATTTGTCTCTGGAAGTCCAGCCATACTCACCATAGTCATACTCTTTCTCCAAGACCTATTGTCTTGTGTGATTAACTGGACATTACTAATTTCACATGAAGGACTAAATGAACTGTGCCTTCACCATCTGTTTCTTCAGCTGTAAGACCACAATGGGTCCAGATTAGTAATACAGTTCTACATCAGCATCTACATCTCAATTCCTGATCTTAGTCATAAATTAAACAAGTTTACCATGGATTTACTCTACTCTGCTGGGCTATGACTATATGAAGATATCTGAGGATACCTAATCGGGCATGACATCAGAAGCAAATACCACTACATCTGAAAAGTACAAGTTTCTTTTTTGGACTTAAATTGGAGCATGCTTGTGATGATTTAAATGCTCTACTCTATTTAATTTGCTGTGGTCAGTTTCTGCATTTGGATCTCATTTAGTAAGTTGTGCCCAGCTGAGAGTAGAGAGGGCTAGTATTATCCTGGGCAAAATTTGCTATTGGTTGTAAGGGCAGTCTGTTCTTCGACTGGCCTGTGTACTCTGTTGTGTCTGTGGACATCATCGCTCTGCTTTGCTGGGCTGTGGCTACATGACGATGCCTGAGGATATCTAATCAGACTTGACCTCAGAAACAAACGCCACTACATCTGGGAAGTGCTGCGTGTTCTGCAGCAGAGCTGTGGACTGTCAACAACTGTTTACAACAGTCCCAAATGTTATCATCATTTACTTCTGTAAAAAAAAAACACAAAAAAACAAACACACACACACACACACACACACACACACACACACACACACACACACACACACACACACACACACACACACAATCTTCTGTGGGCAACTAAGTGCAGATGGGAACACTTGCAGAGAGCCATATAACTAAGAGGAGGATTATATTGTTTTCCTCTTTCATAACTTTTGCCAGCTATTGGTATTCTGAGCCTAAGTCTAATCTTTCTTGTGATCTGTAAATTTGTACTAAAACTGGTTGTGGCATCCAAACCACTTTATAGTCACATTGCTCAAGAAACCATTACTTATTGCAATCGCTTTTACTATCATTTGCCTCACTTTTGAGACTAACACTTTTCCCTTGGGAAATGTCAACTCTACCTCCATTAACTGGAGGAAACCTACACTACCTAAAATAATTATGCACAGATATTTCTAGAGTTCATTAATGAAAGTTCCTTAGACCAGCTGGTTCAAGTACCAACTACAGGTTCAAAAACATTTCACCTGTTTCTCACCAATATATAGCCACTTGTGCTCAACACAGTTTATTGTCAAATGACTGAAATGAATTGGTGCGAGTGATCATAACGCTGGACTAAAATGTTGAAATTTAAAACAAATTTTCTCCCAAAAGTCGAACATGGTAAAACTGTTTTTCGACATTCGGTATTTCCAGGAGTTGAGCATGAATACCCATTTGCTGTCTAAAACATATAACAGGAAGAGTATTTCGACATTGTAGATTTAACAAAAAATAAATTGATATTACAAAACTTTGCAACTATATGTTCGATCAAGTGTAAGTCGCATGAATGCATTTCAGTAATTTGATAGTAAACCGCTCAACACCTACAGTTATCATATTACTGGTTAAATCTGGCCATTTTTTGGTAACAACTCACTATGATTGGTAAAACTATACTAATTGGAAGAAAACACCTTTATCTTTCTTTTTGGAGAACTGCAAGCTCATCTTGGAGAAAAATAAAGCTTGTATCAGGGCACTGCTGTTGTCTATTGTAATGTGTGCTGTTTCTGTACTTGTAGACTTACAGACTTCCCTTACATATCTTAAACATGACTTAAGGGTGTCAGGGCATAGTAAACTGAGTAATGATTCTTTGTATCACTGAAATCTGCAGCACTGACAAAGTTTTTTTTTTTTCAAAACATAAACTATACACGAACTGCAAGATGATGTAAAGATCTGGGCTCTAACACACTTCCTTGCTCACATGAAACTGCTGTGAAATGATTAAACATAAGAGCTCTGCAGACTGTTTTGCCTATTGCGTGCCTTACTTGTCTTAAAGTCAGTATTTCACACTACATACTTAATCTTTGAAGCTGTCTACCTCTGAGGCAGCTCTAGTCAAGGTCAAACTTCTTTCTGATTCTGCCATGTAGGATTTGATGCTAAAGAACATCTGAGAAACAGCCTGTAACATGATATGTAAATCCGGGTCTGAGTAATGATTTTAGCCTCAGAAACTGGCAGCTGCCTTTGGAAAGTTTGGCAACCATCAATAACAGCATATGCCTAGCTAGTTATCTGTTAAAAGCAAACCAATTCATTCAGACCTATAAATAATCACTCATGACACACATCCAATGAGTTCAGAAAAATAAAGACTTCTTCAAAAACATTAAAACCTCTTGAGTCAACCCTTGCAGAGAAGGTTTTTTTTTCCTTTACTTGTTCACACAGTGTTTTTTAGTGTACACAGCTCCATAACTGTGGTCATACGCATTCATAACAGTAACTCCAGCACTCACAGCTCATCACACCAATCCAAGATTTTTAACAAAATGTCAGAGGACATCATGATTTCATTCTACATCCTTTGCCATCTCCCCCCTCCCCACGAGGGGAAACTAGCATGATGAACACAGACTGAGTCCAATAATGTGCAGGTGCAGGTTTTAGCTGTATAAAGGTGGCACTACTGCTGCTTGCACTAGGTGGACAATGCTAGAATGCTGAACACTATGTGGACAATGCTAGAATGCTGTAGCCACCTGCTGTCTTCTGCACTGTCTTCTGCACTGTCTTCTCTGGTGCGGGGGTGGACAGAGAGGACACCTCCTAGCCATACAGCTCCTTCACCTTACCAGCTTGACATTTTTAAATCTGGCTTACCTGGACCAAAAGTGACAGGCACTTCTGTTAGTCTGCCAAGCTACTCTCCTATGTTTTGAATTTTCTATGTATGAAGTTAAATTTTTTACGTATATTTTTAAACAGGCTCAGTGTTAGGCTCAGTTAATTGTCTAGCTGCTTGAAATTACTGCATGTATGTTTATATTAACATCAGCAAAATGGTTCATCTGTCAAGCTTCCAGCTTAGTTACTTGTGGCAATGTACTTTTATGTATGTCCCCATTTTGCTGTAATTATGATGCCTTTGTCATATGGCCAACCTCATGGATGAGATGGGTATTTTTGGATCAGGATATTAAAGTAAATAACAGAAATAAAAAGCAATGGCTATGACTTAGGGGAAATGTAATGTCTATATGCAGTTGTGGACACCACTAGTCCAGGAAAATTTAAGTTAGTTATCAGGACAAGAAGGAAATGGTGGGAGGGAACATGTCATCAGATGCACATTGCTGGTACCTTTCTTTGACAGTACTGTCCAAGTAGGTGGGCCAGAGCACTGCCAACATAAGTGGGGCACAATCAGGATTCTAATAGTATCTTTGCACTACACATAATGTATTAGTATATTTATCAGAGACTGCTTGCAAAACTCACCTTGCAGTTTGCTGCAGCTGTATTTCCAGCTGCAAATGTCCATGCTAAATAGGACTTTATGTTTCACTACTTTGCACTGGTGCAGTTTGCCCGTATAATGCACATCAGTCATTCATACTTTTGGATTCACTGGCATCTGCATGTAGACCTCTCAAAAGTGAGGGGTTAACAGTGTCAGATATATAAACAAGTCAGGATTTTTTTTGTTGTTGTTGTGTCTTTCGGCTTTTCCCGGTTAGGGGTTGCCACAGCAGAACTCCGGTCCGCTAATGATTGGCAGTAGATATTGCACCATAAAAAGTGACATAGAAAATAATGAAAAATGTGGAGTTTGTACAAAAGGAAAACAAAGAAGTCACCTAATGAAATCCCAGTAAGCAAACTATATGCTACTAACAATCTGAAAGATGCAATTCTTGTGTTGAGGTTTTTTTTTTTTAATAGATGAAAAGCAGAGATAATGGCAAAGACTGTCCAACTCCCTGGTGCAGTGGAAGGTTCACTGTATCAATGATCATCTTTCTGTGTTACGATGTAACTACATAGGCTGAGGATGGACATGAGTGAGCTATAGAAGGTTCCTGTGGAATGGATAAATTAAAGGGGTGGGCGCAAAATAAAGAACACATCAACACATATCTATATATGACACAAGTGTGATGAGCAGGCAAAGGATATGCATGATGTTAGCTTAATAGTGAGGATCAATCCTCCTTTAAAAAAAGTTATTCTTTAAAAGAAAGTCGATCAGATTCCTTTTTCTCAAAACAGTCCCTTCAGCCTGCAATCACCAAAGAAAAATACATGTTTTCTTTTGTCTGAGGCTCATATGTGATGGTATCAAGCTGTGACCCTCATTACCTTCCAGAAGCCTGAGTGCTGTTATCCCACACAGATATCAAGTACCTCCATTTTGGACAACAACATTATTTTGAAGACAGTGATTATGGAACATTGTTTTTATATACTTAGGGATCTTATTCATCAGAATGTTAGATAATATGTAATGCAACTATCATAGTTGTCTCTCATTTTCCCATTTAATATCCATGATTAGCTTAAGACTGTTCTTTTATGTAGTTGCCCCTCAAGCTGAGAACTCTGAGAACATGTATTCAAACAAAACTTGGTTGGAAATTGCTCTGAAGACAAGACAAAGTCCCCTGAGTAAACTATATGTTACAGAATAGATGGAAATGCTTTTTATTCCTAATCCTGAGATCTCCATTGTCATGAATGTCTGTGCTTCCTCAAGCTTCAATAGACATTTGGTGTAAAAACTATAGAACAGAGTATTAAATTCTAAAATGGGGCAGGTCACTGTAGAGTATACAGGAACATTATTTCCCCTGGAGTAACTGCACATATCTTTAAGTATCATGTGGGCCACCCCACAAACACTTCTATCCAAATGGACAATGGTGTGACCAAAATTTAGCTTAAAATAGACCACAGTCATTATTGCTTTTGGTGTGCTAACATTTCTAAGTATCTGTTCTTCTGTTTTTAATTAGACAATATTTCTTTCTTCCTGAAGCTAAGGATGCTAGATTTTGCTTACGCTGAATGCAAGGCTACTTTCAAAAGACTGAATATGTACCTAGTCCAATCTACCTTGAACAGCAGCACTGTCTGCTAGAGGCAAAACTATTTTACTTACCTCATTGTGCAGACATCTCAGGCTTAATCGGTCTAGTATCCCCTCAAGCCAAGGAAAAAAAAATTGTGTTTCTTTTTCTAGAGGTAATTTAGCTTGGTGAATAGAAATCTGTGGAAGGGCACTATTATAAATGGAATGCCATTTTAACAAACTGCTCTACTCCCATAATTATAGCATGCTGTCTTAGAATGTGCTTAAATAGTATGCAGATACTTGTCGAGCTGTGTATATGTCTGAGAGGATGAAACTAGGGCTCTGAATCCTAATATCATGTTTTTCTGCTTTTGCTGTTATGAAATGAACTGTAGCTGCTTTATTAAGGCTGTCTTTTCAGATTACTGTCTTAATTTGGAAGATTTTTCAATACTTTTTTTGTGCACTATGTGGCATGAAACATAAGGCCAAGAAATCAAAACATTCTGTTTTACATCACCCACAAACAAGGCAAAAAGTACAGTTGTGTACTCTTACCATAAATGTAGATGTTCCGAGTGTGCTCACGTGCTCACTGTTGCAGTCATCACTGTAGGGTTCTTCCTGCCAGCAGCAGCCCCCGATCGGCCAGAATCCCAAAGTCTGGATCGGGCACCAGCTGAGGTCGCATTTATCCTGACGTCAATACGCCGGAAGGTATAAAGACCTCAGCTGACGCCATTTCCCCAGTATTTCTTGCCCCAGATGTCAGGTGCCCAGAAAGAAAAGGCTAAAAAAAGAAACCATGCCCAAAACCTCAGCAGCCAAAATACCTCATAACAGACAATACTCAAGGAAAAAACAAATTAGGGGATAGGAGGGAGGGTAACCCTGACTGCAACAGTGAACACACTCGAACATCTACATTTATGGTAAGAGTACACAACTGTACTATGTCCTTCATGGTTCACTGTTGCAGTCATCACTGTAGGGTTGAGTCTCAAAGCTAAGAAAGGGTGGCTGAAGGAGAAACAGAGGGCGCGGTCACAAAACCATGCAAAACCGCAGAAGCAAAACCTGCCCTGGATTTAGAATAGAGAGGGAGGTTGTAATGCTTAGAAAAAGTATGTACAGAACTCTAAGTAGCAGCTTCCAAAATATCCTTGGTAGGAACCCCACAAAGAAAAGCTGCTGAAGTAGCAGTAGCCCAGGTAGAATGAGTCCTAACATTAACAGGAACCGGATTGCCATGATAAGAGTAACAGAACTTGATGCAGTGGGCAATCCACTTGGAAATAGTTTGCTTAGTGATTGCTTTCCCCTGAACAGTAGGAGCATAAGCGACAAACAACTGATCAAATTTCCGGAATATCTTGGTCCTGTCCAGGTATAGATGAAGCTGTCTGTGCACGTCTAGAGAGTGCAAAAGACTTTCTTCCTCACTTTGAGGATTAGGATAAAAGGTAGGCAAATGAATAGAGTGATTCAAGGCCACTGCCGAAACCACCTTGGGCATAAATGTGGGATTAGATCATAGAGATACCCTGTCCTGATGAAAAATAAGGAAGGGTTCCCACAGCCATGAGTGCTTGCAATTCTGAAATTCTCCTAGCAGAGGTAATAGCTAAAAGAAAAGCAGTTTTCCAAGACAAAAATTTTAAATCCATGGAAGCTGCAGGTTCAAAAGGAGACAAAGTTAATTTCTCCAAAACATAGTTAAGATCCCAAGTGGGAACAGGAACCCTTATAGGGGGCCGAATATTCTTAGCCCCTCTAAGAAATTGTTTAAGTAATGGATGAGAAAAAATTGGAGGATCCGTATCGTAATGTGCAGAAATAGCAGAAGCATGAAGCTTAACAGACGAAAAAGATAGGCCCGTATGTAATAACTCTGTCAGATACTGTAAAATCAGAGGAATGTTCGGAACAAAAGAATCACCACCCTGGACTTGACGCCAGGAGCAAAATCTTTTCCATTTTCCCGCATAAGATTTTCTAGTGCTGAGCCGTCTAGCTTCAAGGATTACATCCAATACCTGTTTGGAAAGGGCAGAGGTATTTACAGACCCTGGATCCACCAGGCAGCTAGATGCAGAGTCTCAACATGACTGTGTAGTATCCGGTCATCCCGTTGAGACAGTAGATGAGGGATTTGAGGCAGAATCCAGGGAGGCTCCTGAACCAAGTTCATCAGAGTGGAATACCAGAATTGCCGAGGCCTATTGGGAGCCAGTAGAATCATGTGCGGTCTGTCCTGTTTTATTTTCAGAAGTACCCGAGGTAGAAGAAGAAAGGGAGGAAAAGCATCTACTGAGAGGTGTTTCCAACTGAATGAGAGGGCATCCACTTTCCATGCTAGTTTGTGGTAGGTCCTTGTGCAGACTGTTGGAAGTTGATGATTCTGAGGGAATGCAAAGAGATCTATGTCCAGACATCCCCAAGCCTTTATAATCATCCTGAATATCCGAACATCCAACATCCATTCGTGTGGATCTGAAATGCTTCTGCTCAATGCGTCTGCCAGAGTGTTGTCTTTCCTTGGCAGGAATTGCGCCTGTAAGTCGACACTGCAGGTCAGAGCAGTGTACCAGAGATTCATGGCTAATCTGCACAGGGGGTAAGAGCGAGAGCCCCCCTGCTTGTTGATGTATCACATCACTGTAGTGTTGTCTGTCAGTATCAACAATTGTCCTGGTAGAAGAAGGTCCCTCAAGGCAATCAGGGCATTCTGTACAGCTAGCATCTCCTTCAAATTTATGTGCAGGTGCGTTTGCTCCTTCGTCCAAACACCCTGAAGACATCTCCCATGCATGTGGGCTCCCCATGCATAATCTGAAGCATCCGTTGTCAGAACTTGGTTGGTCGGCAGAGGACAAAAAGGCTTCACCTTGTTCTGTAGACATGCTTCGGCCCACCAAAGAAACTCTCGATGGAGACAAGGCAAAATCGTGACCACTGTTTCCAAACTGTGGTAATGCTGAGACCAGACACTCTTGAGGTACCACTGCAGTTTCCTCATATGCAGCCTTGCATATGTTATTAGCAGAATGCAGGAGGCCATGTAACCCAAAGCCTGCAGAATTTTTCTTGCAGTCAGCTGTTTCATTGAAGCCAGGTGTCGGAAAAAAGAAGCCAGTTGCACTTTTCTGTCTGGTGTCAAGGAAGCTATCTGGGTTGAAGTACTCAGAAGAGCACCCAGGAAAGTAATCTGTTCTGTGGGTACCAGGTTTGATTTCTTTAGATTCACTGTGAAACCGAGGCACTGAAGAAGATGCTGCACAAAGGCTAGATGCCGAAGTAGAGTGTCTTTGTCGTCCGCTTGAAGAAGACAGTCATCCAGATAAGGGTAAATTTGAATCCCCTTCTGTCTGCAAAACGCCATTACTGGTGCCAGGCACTTCGTAAAGACCCTGAGCACAGTAGATAAGCCAAAGGGCAGCACAGAGAACTGGTAATGTTTCGAGCCTGCTTTGAAACGCAGATACCTTCTGCACTCTTGCCTTATAGGAATATGCAGGTAAGCTTCTTTTAAGTCCAAAGTCACCATCCAAGCGTTCTTGCCCAACATAGGCAGCAGCTGCTGCAGAGTGAGCATCTTGAATTTTGGTATATCTAGGAAGGTGTTTAGTACAGACAGGTCCAGGATTGGTCTCCACGAATTTTCCTTCCTGGGAACCAGGAAAAGTCTGGAATAAAAACCTTGCCCTATTTCTAAATTTGGCACCAATTCTATGGCCCTCATAGCCAGGAGGGACTGAACCTGCCATTGTGCCTCTGCCCACTGATGATTTGGCAGGTCTGGCCAACCGTTCAGTTTTGGCAAAGTGTGGAAATGAAATCTGTAACCTCTTGAGACTATGTCCAGAACCCATTTGTCCCGGGTTATGTGGTTCCAATTTTGATAAAAAAGAGAAATCCTTCCCCCCAAAGGAGCTTCCAGGAGAGGAGCCCCTGGAACCAGAAAGGGAGAGTCATAAAGACTGTTTTCGGTAGGGTTGAGACTTATCTTCACCTCCCTTGGGAGAGGGGGCACTCCACTGCCTATTCCTAAAATGGGACTGTGACTGTCCCCTACCTCTGGAACACCTGAATCTGCCTCTCTGAGACCTGTCCAAGCCCGGAAAGGACCAAGGTTTAGTTGGCCAGTGTCTGCTAAATCTAGGAGGTTGCACCTGTAGAAAATCCTTAACCGTCTGCATAGATTTGGCTTTGTCTTCCATTTTCTTCAATACCTCTTCAGCTTTGAACCCAAACAGAACATCGTGCTGCAAAGGAGCATCCAAAAGTTTGGCTTTAATCTGATCCGGCAAGCTTTGATCCCTTAACCAAGCATGTCTTCTAATAACAGTGCCAGTTGTTGCAGCTCTACAAGAAGCTTCCAAAGAATCAAAACCACAATGCAAGTATGTTTACACACTTGTTCAATAGCATGCAATAAATCCTGTAACTCCTGATTATCTGCACCAATAGACACAGCTGACATCTTTTGTTGAAATACAGACAAAAGGTATTGCTGATACTTCAGCATATGAAATTGACAGTTCAAAGCCCTAATAGACAATGTAGCAGAAGTATAAACCTTTTTACCCCATCTCTCCAAAGCCCTGGACTCTCGGTCAAATGGAATAGGATTTTTAGCAGAGGCCGCTTTAACACCCTTAGGACCCTGAGAAATTGTTTCTGGATCAGGCGAAAGATTTTTAAAAAGAAATTTATGAGAATCTGGAACCCTATAATACCTATCCGGTTTGGCCGGAGTAGGGGAAAAGAATCAGGAGAGAGAAGCTTCGAAAAACATCATCAACAATGTCCAATACAGGGGGAATAGCCAGAGGCTTATGCTGTGGGAGAAGAAGAAAATCCCTAAGCCTTTTCTTGGATTCAGAGAATTCCTGCCCTTCCCAGTGAAAATGCACCCTCATATCATGCAAAGTTTCACCAAAAGAATAATCCTCAGGAGGAGAGGTGGAAGGAAAGGAATCTTCAGCATCAGAATCCTCATAAAGAAGAAAAGAATACTCTTGCTCAAGGGAAGAAGCAGAAGAAACAGAAATTTGTTCTGAAGAATCATAATCGGACTGTAATCTAGACTTCTTGTCAGGAGGGGGATGAGAACCCCTGATCATAGTTAAGAGATCTTCAGCCATCCTAAGCATCTGTCTCTGAGGCCTAGGACCCTGATCAAAAGGTGCCTGTGCTAGCCACTTCACTTTAGCTGGTGCCTTAGACTTTGATTTAGCATGTAAACCCGAAGCCACATTTACAGGAAGCTGTGAAGGCCTGAGAACTCCCTTAGAAGCCGGTACCTGCCTACCTCCTCCGGACCCAACTGAGGGAGCAGTATCCGAAGGTCCAGTCCCTGGCAATTCTGAAGACCCCATCAGCTCCACACCAGAGTTGGTACAGGCAATTGGTTCAAAAGAGGCGGATGACAGGGGCTGCAAAGGCGCCTCACTGACGACCGGCGAACCAGCAACTGGCAATAACTGAGTAACATCCTTTGCTGTGGACCTCGGAGGCCTGTCTGCATCCCTGTGCCTCTTACACACCCCAGTAGCCGGAAAAGAATCTGAAGACATGTTATAATTAGACCTTTTCCCAAAATAGTAAAAGGCAAAGTTATATCTACGCCTAATAGTATGCTGATTAAATCTAGCACAAAACACACAATTAGCAACGTCGTGGTCAGGACCCAGGCAGGGAATACAGTAAGAGTGAAAATCCCTATGAGGTATTTGCTTCCCACAAGAAATACAATTATTAACTTTTTCTGACATCTGACTGGAGCAAGAAAAAGACCTCCCCCATTGGGGTACTTATCTGTAAAAAACGAAAATTCTGGGATTAGATCCAAAAACAAACAGGAACAGGCCGATCGGCATCAGTGAACTGCAAAGGGCATCGCGCGGCAAGAAAGACTGGGGAAATGGCGTCAGCTGAGGTATTTATACCTTCCGGCGCATTGATGTCAGGATAAATGCGACCTCAGCTGGCGCCCGATCCAGACTTTGGGATTCTGGCTGATCGGGGGCTGCTGCTGGCAGGAAGAACCCTACAGTGATGACTGCAACAGTGAACCACGAAGGACATCCAGTAATGCAATTTCATTTCCTACTATTTCTGAATAAGTCAGAACAATAACTAGCACAAATATACCTAAAAGCACTCTATGGTAATGTGGCCCCTCAAAACCCTCTAAAAGTGCAAAATCTTCCACCTATTTCCAATGCAAATATAGTCACACAACTCCAAGCAGTAGTGCTACCATGAACTTCCAAGGTTTAGCCTTGATGTAATTTATTGCACCCTTTTAAATGGGTAGGTTCTAGTTAAACAGTGGCTATTTTACACAAGAGGCCCAGGCAATTACAGCAGAATAGTTATAAGGGGTTTACATTCAATTGCTCAATAGTGATGAATGATCCTCAAATGTCTGCACTTCCTTATTCACATCTGAAGTGTATTTGTAGCAATGCATTATTCTTTACTACTTGCACTCACTACTTTTTCCTCCAAGGTTGAACTAATTTAGAGAAACATCACCAATGTTTTTTTTTGTTTGTTTGTTTTTGATTTTTTTATAGTTTATGTTCTTGTTGTGTATGGGACCATATTCAACGTGATACTGATAACATAAGAAGTGGTGTACTGAGGCACGCTCCAAACATGGAAGTATAGGGTGTTGCCTTTCCCCTGGGAAAAAAAACACTTCTTTTATTTTGTGGATGGTGTTATTTATTGAAAGGTGGTGTGTGTGTTCTTCTATATGGATATTATGTGCACTTGTTTTAAGGACTTGCAATTTGAGGTACCATAGGGGAAGCATGGCAGGGTACAATATATACTGTAGGAAAGTGCAATAAAATGTATGTGGCACAGTATTAGCAATTCAATCCAGGACGAGCATCAAAATGGTCCCTCTGTGAACATGGACACTATTTGTTGACCAGGTAGGTGGGCAAGTCTGTGTAGCCTATTCAGCCATGATGCAGGTCATAAGGAAAATAAAACATGCATAACAATTCAGGTGCAAAGTCTGTCTGTTATAAGATTATGATTATCTACCGTACTAGACAACATAAACAGGATTATACAAAACAAGAGACGTCTCTTCTTAACTAGTGTTTATGAGCTCATACACAGTGTGACACACACTAAACAATTAGCTACAAATATTCCTTTTAGTCTATGTTTTAACAAAAGTAACATATGAACAGAAAGGCTGGCAAAGACTAAAGAAGAGAGAAAAACATACAAGGAAAGAAAACAGGGATAGGGTTACATAAGGCATAACAGAAAAAGAGGAAGGAAGAAACGAACGGGTAGCAGTGAAATGATCTCAAATTTGAGACCTGTCAGCTGTAGTGTAAAGGAGAAGAAATACATCAACTGTTGCCCCCAAAGCATGCGCAGATACTTTGTGTTGGTAAGTGGGAGTGCAACCTATCAAAAATGAAAAAGATCTTGTCTGAGGGCAGAACATTCCAGACGGATGGGCCTAGTTTGAAAAAAATGTTTTCACTTATTTTGATGGTATATTTTAGGCCTAAGTAAGACAGCACTTTCTCTCTCAGACCTCAGTGAATAAGATAATGGCTCGACAGACAACTTATTAGCTAAGATGGGGTAGCTGCCAGTGTAAATTAAGTTATGCACTAGACAGCAAACACAACAGTGGATGTCTCAGCTATACAAAGACATTTTAGCCCTGGCAATGGAAACAAAGTAATGTCCCCCAAGACTGCAAGTCAACAGGTTTTACTGAAAAAGAATTGTAGACAGCATTTGTTTAACAGCCCCAGACTTGTAATAACTGTACATAAGCAAGTTTTGGTAAAAGAAGATTCTACCAACAATTCTTTTTTTAACACTGGCTGAGCAAACCTTTGTGGTTTGATAGGTAATTTTTCATTTGCTCAAAGTTGCTTAAATGCTTTGATATTTTCTAGTGATTAGAAGTCATACAAGGTACTTATATGTTCATAAGTAGCTAAGTATTTTTCCTACTTTAGTAGATAGTAAACAGATAGATTAGAAGCATATTCTTACATTTGTAAACATGTATATGTTTTCTAGCATATCTTTGTATTTGTAAATATGTTTTGTTAATTTTTTATATGATTCGATTCTATTCTGGGCTGTGCCTGCAAATAGTCCACTGAGATCAGTGCAATACCCTGCTAAACAATAATAAATAAATAATTAATAATAATAATAATAATAATAATAATAATAATAATAAATAAATAAGTTACTACATGTTTATCTTAGATGGAAAGACTATGTGCCACCTGGACCGGAGTACTTGTTCCTGAATGATAAATAAATCTCTTTCACTCTGAACATGAAAGGCATGTAGGAGTTTACTATTCTAATTTCAACTGAAAGAGAGTTCTCATCTGTAAGTGTAGGGACATTGAATGCTTTGCTACCAACACTTTTAGGTGTCCCAGGAATCAACAGCAGAAGCAGACCTTAGGCTCAGACTTCCACATCCACTAACAGAAGCAGTCAGTGGGACTTTGGTATTCAAACCTGCCACATCAAATACAATAGTCAACACTTCAAAACAGTAAGCAAGCACAGACCGTTCCGGTAAATCAAATATTTAAACTCAGTATGTTGTGCATACAGAAGAATTCCAGAATTTAGAATAGCCCATGAAGGCAGCTAGCCTATTATTCACTTATGAGCATATGAACCTATTCCAATTTAGTACAAGGCGACTGCAGAAAACATTCAAAACTGTTGCAGTTTCTGGATACCATTCCATATCAGAGACATACCACTCACCTTATTATTTATTTATTTACTAAGTTACTTATTGATTTATTTATTGATATTTGATTAACATGAAAGTCCAACTGGGTAGAACCCCATTTTCAGCGGAGGCTTGGGGAGAAAATCTCCAAATTATTACAAAACATTTTAAGAATGATAATTTTACAATCTTCAAAAATAAAACAAAAAAATCTGCAGTTTAAATAATTACAACAAATTATTGATAATATAAAAACATTGGTTAAGAATCGATACAAGGTATATGATAATCATTTAATATTGATAAAAATTTTAGACCATCTGTATTATAGAAATTAATGGTATGTTAGTCATATCTCTCAACTTCTTAGAGCAAGAAATCTGGACAGACCTATAAGGAAAAGTGGGACAAAGGCCCGAAAATATGGACAATTTTTAAATATTCTTTACAAACTTATAAAGTGGATAGAATAACAGGTTTTGCATTAGCATGAATTTTCTGAGGGTATGAAGTCAAACTCAAATGTCTGTCGTTATTTTTTAACTTTAATTTTTAATGATTTGCCAATAATTTGCTAGAAAAACACAAATTCATGAAAAACAGACCAAAATATCAGGCAAAAATCTGGACATTCTGCAAAAATCTGTACAGTTGAGAGGTATGAATTGTTAGTCTATTACAAGCAGGAATTGCAAAATAAAGTGAGGGAAAAACAGGCTTATTGTATATTTAGAGTCGGGAGGAGAATTAGATAGCAGTAAGGAAGTAAGTGAAGAAGGGAGAGTAAGGAGGTATAAGGAGTGAAAAGGTACTTGTTGACATTTAGGGAATAGTTTATCCTGGTTTTGAGCAAGAACAGAGATGGATTTTAGCGAGGAAGTCTTTCAGAGATGGGAGGCAGGGTGCTGACCTGATGGATACAGATAAGGAGTTCCAGGCCTTAGCAACATTGTATAAGTACAGACAATGTCCAGCAGATTTGATAGGTTTGTAGATAAACAGGTGCTTTTGGTCAATGGATCACAATGACTGACTGGGGACATAGTTGTGTAGAATGTTTTTTAGTGCTGTACAGGCAGATGGATGCTGGGTAATTTTGTAGGTGTTAAGAAGTTGTGTATATGTTAGTTGGCGAGGCAGTTCTAACCAATTTATGCTTTTTAGTGCTACACAGTGGTGAGTTCTGAAAGAGGTATTTGCTGCTAATTTAGCAACTTTGTTACAACATTGTTCATGTTTTAATTTTTGTGAAACCTGGAGGTTAGTAAGGATGGGAGCTCTGTAAAGAAGTGAAACTTAAATTTAGAAAAGACACATGAAAAGTCCAGTCCCCAAAAATTCTAAAGATATTTGACCCAAAAGTATGAATTCACTAATGCTGCAAAATATAATGTTTTGCAACTCAAGGAAGGTGCCATACACTCAATGTTATGGTATCTAGCATAAAGTGTGTTTTATTTATTTATTTAATTATTTACTTACTGATGTTGATTGACCAAAGTGGTTTGTGACCCAGTTTCAGTGAAGATCTGGACAGAAATGCTCCAAACAGCAAGCCAATATAATAAAAATCAGGGTATTGTAAAGTATAATGTCACCTGAAATGCACATTGTCAGATAATACCACATCAATGTGTAGATACATTAATTTGATAAGTAAATAATGTAAATATAGCATGCGAAACAGTAACAGAGGAACTGTAAGTGTGAGATCAATTAATACCCTGACTGCAGGGATGGGGATAGGAAGCATTTAAGTGAAATACATTCCAAATTAATTCTGTTATTTTCATAGGCATATCTCATACCACTGTCAAGATAATGTCCATAAAGACTGTATAAATAAAGAGTGTGGGGAGATTGTTTCTTTGATACTAGAAATGGTAACTTTTCGGAGTCAGGAAACAAAGTACTATAACTAACTGAATCCCCAACCTGTTTTTCATTTTTGGATCTGTCTTCTTATCACCATTGAGAAAGGCTTTGGCCTTCAAAAAGCACTCTTCTATTTATCTCAGTGAGATTGTTGTAAAAAAGAATTCTCAAACACAACAGAAGTTGTCTTCTGTTCACCAACTGAAAGTAAATAATACGTCTCTGAAAGTGAATGCATGCAAGGTCTCGGGTCTTGGACTTTGTCTACATATAACATGCACTAAAGAAGATTCTGCTTAATCCTGATGAATGTCTAGAAGGAATGGTCTGATTGGGTAGAACAACAGTGCCCCAAAACACTAAGCCAACAAAGAACTTTCAGGAGACTTACATCTGTTCTCAGCAACCAATTTATGCAAGTCCTGCCATCTGCCTTCAGATAATGTTTATGCAATTTAATAACAAAACTTGTATCATCTTACAGTAGAATTTTTTGAAAAACTTTAAAACTTTGACAAATTAATACTTCTATAAAGAACTGTCTCTCTCTCTTCCAAACATGGAACAAAGACATTACGTATCCCCTTGTTCATCAATAACCATCGCATATCCTAATAACCAAAGCTACAAGTGCAAGACTGACAGTATTATTTTTAGAAAATTCCTAAATCTATGTGAATGAAAACATTAAACAATATCAGATGTATCAAAAGACAAATCAGGTTCTCCTTAATGCTAGCTTTTTAACAACTAAGAGTATGCAGAAAATATTTTGACAACCCTTTAAAACACTATGCTTTCTGTCAGTTAAATGTTCATATACACTTAGTCCCCACCTCTTTCAAGTGTTCATTCCACTGCATTGTAAAATAATTTTTAAAACTTAAATAGCCTGCACTTCTTAGAAGTGTTAATATTTTCAAAAAGATTTTTGGACAGTAACTATTCAGATTAAACTTGCTGTAAACAGATAGCATTCGCATTGCTAAGATTTAGTGTCATGCGTGCAAGTCATGAAAAGGAATTTGTACTACAAATTATTTCTGATGCAGCTATTTCACAGTATGTCAACACAACGCACATTTGTTACGAATATAGCCCTAGGACTTATTACAGTAATGGTGTATCTTGTAGCAAGCTTATGGCTGTCACCAAAGCTGCTAAAATGTAGAATGCTGACATTAAGACAAGGTATTAAGGATACCCAACATCCTTAACATGTAAGGAATAATGATCTTAAACAGACAAAATGCACAGATAAAAGGATAGACAGACAGACAAAGACCAGACATGTAAAGCAGGATTATGTTTTATTTCATCAAGTTTTTAATTTAATATATTCAGCATTTATTTCTCTGACCACAGCTGTAGTGACAGTAGAAGCTAGGGAAAGCAAAGAACTTAAAATTACAATTCAATGACTGCTAGTTTAACAATTCACTTTAAAAGCTTGCTCAACTTATCTTCATTATAGTGGCTAACAGCATTACTGACAACCGTCTCAGGGCTACACTACAAACACTGCAGTCAAGACAAGGCTGAATTGATGAGACTGGTGTTTCCAGATCAACTTCAACAGCAGAATTCTAAAGTGATGCCATTTTACCCTTATTTACAATAAATGTAGTAAGAAAGCAATAGGAATCATACTTGTTAATGACCCTCCTCTGGTAATCTATACCATTTTGGTAGCTCCGTATTCAGTATAGATCTGTCACAAACTAGTGGAGATTCAAAGAAAACTATCTAGTAGGCTGTGTGCATAGCCTTTTTCTTATGATTTACATACAAACATACATTCATAAATGCACATTTTAATGAGGTAATACAGCACCAGCAGTTAACGTGCTAAGTTGCAAAATTGGAGATGAGGCTGAATTTCATAACCTGCCATTTTTATACTTTATGACTCTTCTCGGGTGATTTAATTTTCTTGTGCTCCCAATATGCTTGGCCCTTGGCCCACTTAGTTGTCAAATAAACAAACACATAAACAGGTAAAAGGAAGGACACCCGGGTTCTTCCCATTTTTTGAGAAGCAGAAGTGCAGCAGGAGAGTTTGCTGCCCAGTCCAAAATATTCATTCTGTGCCCAGCTTGGCACCTGCATCAGCTAGGTAAAACCATGGTAACAAGTATTATTATGAAATACTCAAGCTTTACTTCTCTTATGGGAGCTGTGCCACAAGGTGGCAGTCCCCTTCTGTAGCTATGACATTTAGTGTTGCACGTTATAGCACTGGAGAATGTGAGGTAGAGATCCCTGCCCTCATGCCATAACTTATTACCTCTCTCCCTCTTTGCGTGCCTGTCTGTCTTACTTGCACTCTGTCAGTGTCAGAGAGACTTTTAGGAATATGAGCTTGGGCTGTATGATGGCTTGAACCTCATTCCTCACAACTGGTCAAAGGGGAACAGTAAAGTTCAAAAACGTTTGAATAAAAATTAGAAAAAAATTTTGATTTTTTTCCTGCTATTGGCACCTTTTGTAACCTGGCAGCCCCATCCACCCACCCTCTTCTCAGTAGACTCACAGTCATTACCCAAGACTACTAAGGATATCAGTTAGTTATGTATGCATGTTACGCTGCTTTTTACAGCTGTTACTACTAAAGCAGGCATTATTTGAGTATTGTGTACTGTGTACAAGTTGGCTGCTGATGCCTGCAACATATTCTGGCACAGCTGTATGGTTTGTGTGGGAAGCTGTACTGTCTGTGGACACTATGCAGTTGATAGTTCCATGCTATGCATCCACCTTGACTATGAGTGCCACATGCTTGTACAGCAATAGAATGGCTTGAAGGCTGGCAGTCATAGGTATGAGCTATATCGATGCATGCTTGGTCTGACATATTATAAATCTGCATAATAATATCATTGCATTCATTTGTATTGTAGCTTGATCCGCTGTGCGCCTTGGACATAAGGACACAACACGTTTACTTTAGCTGTCACGTTTTTCACTGCCACTGCTTATTTTTTTATATGAGGTGCATTTGTATTTTAAATGCACTCACGTTCACTGCAACTTCTGTGGCTTAGGATTCTGTTTTTCTATCTGTGCCTCAGCTGTGCAGTCTCACAGTTCTGTCTCTTGAAAGAAGGGTATGGTGCTTGATATGTACTGCTGCATTTATTCAAGCCTTTTTTGGCTGCTGTGTGCTCAGCTTGTCTATTTTTCCTTGGGATTGTGTCTAATGTGTGTTTCATAGTATAGTACTAGGCTATCTGCCCTAGGGCATTCATAAGCCTAGCCAAAGTGTATGTGGCTTTCGCCACCCCATGTAATGATACAAAAGTGTACAATTTAAATTAAATTTAGTTTACTGTGCCTCTATCTAGTAATGACACAGAGATGACCCCTGGGGTAAACCTACGATCACCCATCCATTCGTCCAGATTTCTCTTGAAGAGAGTCAGTGAGGGGCTCTGCCTAACATGGACAGGTATCCTGTTCCAGACTGCGGGAAGCCTCTGGGTTATGAATCTGTCCCTCCAGCATGTCCTATTCATATTTGTGCTGAGGTTTAGATCTTTAGCTCTCGTGGCTCTGATGGATTTGGATTTTTTGAGGTGGAGCATGTCCATTAATTCTGAATTGGACATGGCCTTGTACGTAAGGCACAGATCACCTCTGAGCAGGCGGTATGCTACTGAATAGAGCTGGAGCTTTTTCAGTCTGGCAGCATATGACATATGCTGGAGACCCTTGATCCTCTTGGTAAGGTACTTTTGGGGTCTCTCCAGCTGCTGCAGGTGCCGGGTGAGGTACATACAAAATGGGGCATTGTACTCAATCATAGGCCTGATAAGGGAGGAATATAAGGGTACAATGACATCCTTTGATCTGGATGTGAATCCCTTCATGATAAGGTGGGCAAGGTAGAAGGTCTTTATAACCACTTTGGCGACGTGGGTGTCAAATGAGAGGTCACTTTCAACTTGGGTCCCCAGGTCTCTGATTACTTTTTCCGTACTTAATGGATTACCACCTATGTGGTAATTTGTGGGTACTTTGTTTTTTCCAAAGGGGATGACTATACATTTTTTGTCATTTAGTTTAAGGCCATGACTCTGGCACCAGTCGTTTGTTTCTGTGAGGCCCTTCTGGAGGATGCATGTGTCAGCTGGTGTGTCGACTATGGCGCCTAGTTTGCAGTCATCTGCGAACTTTGTCAGCCACAACCCCCCCTATGTTTGCCTGCACATCTGAGAAATAAATGCCGAACAAGAGGGGTCCCAAGACAGAGCCCTGTGGGACTCCACTTGTGACTGGCTTAGAGTCTGACATAGCTCCAGCTATTCTGACTTTGTGGGTTCTGTCCTTTAGCCAGTTTGCAACCCATTTTGTGACAAACGGGTTTACATTTAAGCTGTTGAGCTTGTCTATGATGCCTGAGTGGGGTATTGTGTCGAAGTCTTTTGCCAGATCCAGGTAGGCTGTATGAACTGCTTTGCCTTCATCGATGGCTCTAGTGACTGTTTCAAAAAAGTCCACCAGGTTTAAAAGACAGGATCTGCCTTTTACAAAGCCGAACTGGGTAGGGTCAATTGTCTGTAGGTCCCCGATGTCTTTGTTTATGAGTTCCATAATGATCCTTTCCATAGCTTTGCAGACCAGGCTGTTCAAGCTTATGGGGCGGTAGTTTCCAGGGTCTGTAGAGGTGCCACCTTTGTGGAGTGGGACCACTGTAGCTGTACGCCAGTGTTCAGGGACGTATCCTGTAGCAAGGCTAAGATTAAACAGCGTTCTTATGTGCGGGTTTAGCTCCTCTAGGAGTTCATGTAGCACGCAACCCGGGACACCGTCAGGTCCCATGGATGCTGTATTTTTAGCTTTGCTGAGGGCAGCTCTCACCTGGACATCTGTGATTTCAGGGAGGTTGCATTCAGCTGAAATATTTATTTCGTCTTTTGGGGGAGAGGGAGGGGATAAATTTGCACTGAACCTGTCTGCCAGTATGTTGGCAATATCTGTGGGTTCAGTGTATTTTTTGCCGTTATGAACTAACTCTGCGCATATCTGAGGGTTTCTGCCCAGGTTTCTAACATAACTGAAGAAGGCCTTGTGATTATCTTTAGTGTCCTTAGCGATTTTTCTCTCGAAGTTGGCCTTTGATGATTTTATTAGCGAATGTAGTTTTTTGCTAGTGCTGATCAGGGATGCCTTCCCTTTATGGGATTTTGCTCTGTCTTGCAGTAGCTTCCTTCTCTTGTTATAAAGTTTGTTTATGGCTGGGGTCCACCAGATAGGATGCCTGCCTTTGGTGGAAAGGGTCTTGGTTTTATTTGGGATTGCATGATCCATGCATTCTTGGAGATGTCCGTAGAAAGCATTTGTGAAGGATTCAGCAGTGTGGGATGTGGTTTCCACTGGCCCAGGGGGCTTTAAGGATACCATTTCAGTCCTAAGGAGTGTAAAGTCGGCTTTTGAGAAGTTTCTCACTGTGGTCTTTTGTGCTGGGGGTGGAGGTGAGATATGAATATCTGGGGTTATTAGTTTATGGTCTGATCTCACTAGTGAGGGGTATACTTCCGGTGTTGAGCATTTTGTCCCCATGTTTGTGATGATCAGGTCAAGTATATTATTTTCCCCTTGTGGGGGAGGTGATTAGTTGTTCCATCGCATTTGAGTTGATGAATTCCAGGAACCTTTGGGCTAGGGTGTTGGGGCTTGAGTAATGCACCCAGTCTATGTTTGGGTAGTTGAAGTCTCCCAATATGATGGTATTTGGTGAGACATTCATATCCTCCAGTGTCTTCAGGAAGGCTGAATGGAGTTCCTGAGATTGCGAGGGTGGTCTGTAACATGCTACAAGTTGTATAGCAGTTTTGCTTACAGTTAGTTGCACATGGATGGTCTCCGATTCTTTGTGCGTTGCCACTAACCTGGAGGTGTGGGTGTCTTTAATGAATATGGACACTCCCCCTCCTTTTGTGGTTCGGCCCAGGTTTTGGGGCCGAAATGCATGATACGAGGTATAACCTGGTAGGGCTGGGGTGCTCTCAGGAGCCTTGAACCAGGTTTCAGTTACTGCACAGACATCGATGCTCTCCATACTGAGGAGTGCTTCGAGAGCCTGCATCTTGAGATTTAGACTTCTGGCGTTGAGCAGCATTACCCTTAGTTTTTTCCTTTATTGTTTTCTAAGGTGGTGGGTTTGTCTTTTGAGCCTTGCCTAAAAAAGGCACTATGGGGGTGACAAGAGCCTTAGCCAATATCCGGACGCCCAGTGGTGACAGGTGCAAGCCGTCCCTTGCGAAGCAGCGTGGCTTGTCCAGCATGTCATCCCAAGCAGACAGACATTGGATCCCCCTAGAATGACACCAGTAATTGAGCCAATTATTAAAGCTGATCATCTTGTCTTTGTATTGTGGCATCATTCTTGGTGAGGGCAAGATGCTGCTCAGGGTCATACCGGCCTGGGCTACATAATCAGAGAGCTCCTCTATGTCTCTTTTCATGTAGTCCAAGTAGGTACGTCTCAGGTCATTCATACCGGCATGGACAATGACAGAGTCGTATTTGTACTTGCTTTGGAGTGACCTGAGTGCTTGTGTTATATGGTGGATCCTAGCTCCCGACAGGCAGCTCACTGTTACCCTCTCTTTGTTCAGCCTGGTAAGCGGGACGTCAGTGTGTCTGACTATAGAGTCACCTATTACTAGTGTATCAGGCATGGTGTTTCACCTTAAGGGCTGTGATTGTTTGGCACACTGACTTCGTGTACTATGTGTTGCATGTGCAGAGTTTTGAGGTGGTGTTTTCTTGAATGTCTGCTTTGGGAGCCTCTGTTGTTTGACGCTTTTATTAGAGCCTCCGAGTATGTCTTTGTGTTATTATGTGTTTGGTTTGCAGTTGTGCTTGGTTTATGTGAGACTGGGTTTGTTGTGTGTGTGGTTACCTTCTCCTCCTGTCTGGTCTTGCTAGTCCTGTGTTGAGAGAGTTCAGCCTCCAGTTTGGATATATAGTTGCATCTCTCACATGTTTATTTATTTATTCATAGCTGTGCTCACTTTTAAATATTTTTTAACTTGTACATGTTTGTGCAGTATACCTGCTACTGCCTGAACTATGTGCGTATACTGTAAAACACTGCAGCTCCACTGAATTATGTTCCATTCTCATGTACATAAAATGTCTCCCTATTGAAATGTCAGCCCTTGTAAAGTTTGGTGCTGAGATGCAGAAAAAAGCCCACTAAAATGAAAGAGAAGAGTGAACACTGAATATTGTTCTTCTCCTATAATTCTATTTATTTTACATTTGTTGACCGGGATAGTCCGACTGGATACATGTTCATTTTCAGCAGAGGCCCAGGAAGAAAATCTCCAAGGGTAAGCAGATACAGCATTACATATTACAAACAGACTATTTACAGAGATTACATAAATAAGCAAGTTAAATAAATTCCACAGGTTAGAGTTAATCCCGAGCGTAAATCAGGATTAAATTAAATTACACAGTAAGCTGGTTAACAGAGTTTTACACATTCTAGAGAGAGTTAGCCAGGCTTGATACATTGACATAGCCAGTTAAGTGACAAATGTTGTTTGAGTCTAGTTTTAAATTGACCTAAGGTGGAAAGTAAGATAATATCAGCTGGAAGAGAGTTCCAAGATCTACTTACAGAGTTTGCAAACAGAGAGTCACTGGCTGTGTTTTTAATTTTGCCAGTCTGAATTAGTAGTTTGTTAGAGGATCGAAGTAGTCTAGGATTGTTATAGGGGGTGATAATATTTTTTAAGTGCAGGAGCATTGTCCGGATTATAGAGGATTTTATAGGCCATAATCAGTTGGTTATACTGGATTAGGCTGGGTAGTTCAAGCCACCCAAGCTGATTTAGATTGATGTACTGATGTGTCCTAATAGGCAGCCCAATGGCAAACCTGGCAATGTGGTTGTAGCAAATTGAGAGTTTGTTAAGGACAGTCTTGATTAAATTCGAGAGTAGTGGGGATGCACACAGAAGGGTTGAAAGAAGGTGAGAGCAAGCTATGGCAATTTTAGCTGGAGAGGTTAGAAAGGCTTTTATCCTGTAAAGTGACCCTAGTTTTTATTGATGGTTTTGATAGTTTGGTTAACATGTAGGCCGGATTTTAGATTATTATCTATGATGACACCTAATAATTTTGTAGAGGGGTCAGGGGAGATTATTGTGCCATCATTTGAATTTATGGTAAAGGTGAAAGCGGTAGACCTGCGTGTTGGTGAAAATAACAGCATTTTAGTTTTTTTGGGATTTAGGATCAGATGACATTCAGAAAGCCAGTTTTCTATTGTATTAAACTTCTTTTTTGAAGGGGACAAGTCCCCCACTCCCAAATTTATGCACACCAACTCAGAGATTGCCATACCTTGGAGAAAATGGATATTCTGAGAAATGGCCATCTTGGACTTAACACATGTAAATCCATTTTTTTAGACATTCAGTCTCAGCATCACAGCACTTGCTAAAATGGGTTCCAACATTTCAAATGTTTATGATTTGAAAAGCTTGCATGTCTTAGCCTCTTCACGGGTTTGTACTCTGGGAAACTTCTAAAAGTCTTAGGTATAGGTTCATAGGTTCATAGGTGTGTACTAGGCTAATGGCCCTGGAACCTTTACAAGCCTAGCACATAGGATTACCCTGGCATCATGCCACCCGACCTTAGTTTCCAGTGTCTCTGTCAAGTACAGCCACTGGAGTGATCCCCGAGGTGAATTTTCTATTTCCCATCCACTCATCAAGATTTCTCTTGAAGAGGGCCAGTGAGATGCTCTGTTTGACATGTATGGGAAGTCTATTCCATAGCATGGGCAGTCTCTGGGTTATGATTGCCCCTGCTATGGAGCAGACTTCCCATATAGTAATGTTGCTCTGCATTTGTCCTCCTTCCACTGACGTATGCTTGTCGCTTTTGATTATGTATTAACTGCGGGTCTATATCATATGTTCAAAAGCTAAAAACAGCAAACTCTCATTTATTGAACACTGAAAGCAAAAAACACTAAATATCGAAGACACAGAACAGCGATTTTTTTTTTCCAGGGGGAAAAAATCACTGGCCATTTTCAGGACTTTGCCATTTGCTCCACTGTGGTGCAATCTTGGAGTTGGTAGATTTAAGTAGGGGGTTGTAGGTGGCACAGCCCCCCACTTTATTTTGTGTTTGGATTTGTTTTTATTTATTTATTTTTTTGCATGAAGCAGCGATTTTTTTCTCTGGGAAAAACTGCTGTTCCTTGTCTTCGATCTTTAGTGGTTTCAGCTTTCAGTGTTCGATAAAAGAGCATCCGCTCTTTTTATCTTTTGAACATATGATATAACCCATTAACCTCTCTGTGCCTTTTACATTTTGGTGGAATGATCTATATTGAAGCAACCTGTCCACTAAGCTGCCTCTCTGTATTTTAACCTAACTCATAAGCACTTGTTTTTTTTTTCATTACTTTCTATATAATACCTTAATAAGCTGGCTATTGTTTTGGCAGTCCACATTTTAATATACTACCTGTGTGCTTGACAACTTGTGATGTGACTACCTGTGTGCATTTCTGTCCCGAAGCTGACCAAAGGTGATTTTTGGTGAGTGACGATTCAGTAGGCAGTGACAGATGGTAGGACCTGAATGCTACCTACAAACAGTACCACAGGCTATGTCACTAAAGACTGACTATACTGTATAGATGTAATGCTTTATTTTAACTACACAAAATATTGCATGAACTAATGCACTCCACAGGATCATATTCATAATGCAATACCACTGTACAATCAATATGACACAATTTTGAAGAAGGGTGCATCTGAATAGCAGAGTTGTAGCTAGGGCAGGGAAAAAGGTGCAGAGCCCCATGTGCAAGATGTGAGGGGGTACAAATGGCAGGTTCCGATGATGCAGTACTGTCATTCAGGATACATGGATGAACTGCTTTTTATGTGGATTTTGAACTGTAGCAAGGCACTTCTTACATTTGTAAGAAGTGGTTTCAGAGCAGCTTTAGAGTTTTTTTTGTTTTGCTCCTTAACTTAAATTTGGGGGAACTGCACAGAGCTCCAGATAACCTAGCAATGATTCTGCTGAATAAACAAGTCAGTATTACTTGGATTAAGCATAGAAATACAGATAAATGCATGCATGTGAGTGCCTTTGCATTTTTACGACTCAGTGACCCAATGTTATACTTCCACACTTTACAGTATTTTATACTTCTGGACCCGTGTTACCATCAAATATCTATGCCTTCTGCATTTTAATTTAAAGGATCAAGGAGATGAGGGTATAAAGGCAGACAACATGGAAATTAAAAAAGAATCCCTACTGTAATTTAAGACTGGTAACTACAAGCCCCAGAAGTATGGATAAATATGGATAAATGCAAAAACACAGGAAAACAGTGACTGTCAACAATCACTGCTCTCCTTAAAGTTGTTTTTTTGCAGACAGGTGAGCTCTCCTTCACCTTATGTGGGGGAGCTACACATCTACACCTCTGTTATTTACATATTACCATACCTTGAAGACCCACTCATATCAGAATTAATATTTGTAAGTCTGCCCTTTTGCTCATTCAGTCTTGTTATTTCCAGGCTCACTGTAACTAATGGTGAAGCAGTGATGTAATTAATGACCCATCATAGCTTTTGTGGGTCCTTGCTAAGCACACTCAGGGTACTGCTGGACATTTTTTTATTGATGACAAATGATGCTTCCATACCTGTCAACCACTGAGAATTAAAATCCATGACCCTGCCCTTCAGAAATCATAACAGAGAATTAAAAAGAGGAGTGCTGAGTAATTTTGTAGAATAAACAATCTTCAAATACTATATCCTATACAATGCTGAGTAATTTTGTAGAATAAACAATCTTCAAATCCTATATCCTATACAATTATTAAGAAATATTTTGTAGAGACTTGCATTAGTTATTTAACAATGTAAGTAGCCTTAAAATGCTATAATATTATAAAGCAAATGTATGAGTCTAGGATAAGCAAGGATACAGTTGATGCCAAAAATCATAGCACTATGTTTAAATCATAGCAGCTGAAAGGTGTGAAAACTTCTTTTTTGAAATTCTGTTGTGCTTAAATGCTCAGTGACCTTTGTATTGTGCTGGATGTTATAATAATCAAAGAGCCTCAATCCTCACCACTGGCAACAATGGGGCACATACATTGGGAGGATGACAGGTACAGACACAGTATTTCCAGATGCAGCTCTCTGCATCAAGTGCAATTTCCCTTAAGAGCATGCAGACCACAGTCAGTCTAGGGCTGGTTTCTCCCTCTTTATCCAGATCACCAATAACACTCCCCACTGGCACAGCTATAGAGTTGAGATCTCAACTGTATTGCCAAGCCAAGACCTCCAGCACCCTCTCTGTCCAACCAGTGCTTCGTGTCCCTGCCCAAGTAGCTGACACACACACAAACACACACAAACACACACACACACACACACACACACACACACACACACACACACACACACACACACACACACACACACACACACACACACACACACACACACACACACACACACACACACACACAAACACACACACACACACATACACTCACACACACACACTTGGAGGTTAGATTTACACACACAGACAGGCACACACCTGAGAAAGGCTGGCACAGGTTTACTAACTATGCCTCCTTTTGCCCAGACTATAAGGTAGTTACCACTGTCACCAGAAACTCCTTATCAGCTACATTAAGGCCCTTAACAAAGGGTGTCCAGTCTTACTGTGTAATGTTATTATCAATACAAATGGTAGTTTGACCAAGAGCAAGGATATTAGGAGTGGCCCACAGTGTCACCAAATAAATATGCAAGTACTGCCACTACTTAACTATCTCTACAAAAATCAGCCACAATGAAAGATTTAGATATATTTAATAATAAATATTAAAAGAACAAGGCAATACTAAATATATAGTTCATAGGTTCATACTAGGCTATCTGCCCTAGGGCATTTATAAGCCTAGCCAGAGTGTGTATGGCTTTCGCCACCCATATTAAATGAATTTTGCTATGCCCTTTTTCAAGGTTAGTATACTGTGCCTCTGTCTAACAGTGACACAGAAGTGATACCCGGGGTAAACCTACGATCTCCCATCCACTCATCAAGATTCCTCTTGAAGAGAGTCAATGAGGGACTCTGCCTAACCTGGACTGGGATTTTATTCCAGAGTGAAGGGAGCCTCTGGGTTATGAATCTGTCCCTCCAGCATGTCCTATTTATTTCAGTGCTGAGGTTCAAGTCCCTCAAGCGCGTAGCTCGATGGGATTTGGATTTTCTGAGGTGCAGCATGTCCATTAATTCAGGGTTGGACATGGCTTTATACATCAGGCACAGATCGCCTCTGAGCAGGCGGTATGCCACTGAGTAGAGCTGGAGTTTCTTTAACCGGGCAGCATACGGCATCTGTTTGAGCCCCTTGATCCTCTTGGTGAGGTACTTTTGGGGTCTTTCCAGTTGCTGCAGGTGTCTGGTAAGGTACATCCCAAAAGGGGCATTGTACTCAATTATGGGCCTGATGAGGGATGAGTAAAGAGGCACGATGACCTCCCCTTATCTAGATGTGAATCCCTTCATGATTAGGTGGGCTATATAAAATGTTTTTCTAACCACTTTGGCCACGTGGTTGTCAAATGACAGATTGCTATCAACTTGGGTCCTCAGGTCCCTAATTACTTCTTCTGTACTTAATGGATTACCACCTATGTGGTAATTTGTGGGCACTTTGTTTTTGCCAAAGGGATGACTATACACTTTTTGGCGTTTAGCTTGAGGCCATGGCTCTGGCACCAGTTGTCTGTTTCTATGAGGCCCTTTTGGATGATGCTTGTGTCAGCTGGAGAGTCTATTATGGCACCCAGTTTGCAGTCATCTGCGAACTTGGTCAGCCACAGTCCTTCCATGTTGGCCTGTACCTCCGAGAAATATATACCGAACAAGAGAGGTCCCAGGACTGAGCCTTGTGGGATGCCACTTGTAACTGGTTTGGAGTCTGACATGACTCCAGCTATTCTAACCATGTGGGTTCTGTCCTTGAGCCAGTTTGCAACCCATCTAGTGACATAGGGGTTTATATTTAAGCTGGTGAGCTTATCTATAATGCCCGAGTGGGGTATTGTATCAAAGGCTTTTGCGAGGTCTAGGTAGGCTGTGTGGGCCACCTTCCCCTTGTCAATGGCCTTGGTGACTGTTTCAAAGAAATCGACCAGGTTCAAGAGGCAGGATCTGCCCTTAACAAAGCCGAACTGGGTAGGATCCAGTGTCTGCAGGTCCCCAATATCTTTATTTATAAGGTCCATGATGATCCTTTCCATAGCTTTGCAGACCAAGCTAGTGAGACTTATGGGGCGATAGTTTCCAGGATCCGTTGAGGCACCACCTTTGTGGAGAGGGACCACTGTTGCTGTATGCCACTCTTTGGGTACATATCCTGTAGTAAGGCTGAGATTGAACAGTAGTTTTAGGTTTGGGTTTAGCTCTTCTTGGAGTTCATGTAGGACGCAGCCTGGGACACCGTCTGGTCCCATTGATGCTGTGTTTCTTGCTTTGGAGAGGGCAGCTCTTACCTGAGCATCTGAGATGTCAGGGGGGCAGCACTCTGCTGGGATAGATATTAGCCCTTTTGGTGGGGAGGGGAGGGAGAAGTTTGCGCTGAACCGGTCAGCTAGGATGTTGGCAATCTCTGTGGGTTTGGTGTATTTTTTGTCATTTTGAACTAATTCTGAGCATATCTGGGAATTCCCACCCAGGTTCCTAACATAACTAAAGAAAGCCTTGTGATTATCCTTAGTGTCCTGTGCAATATTTCTCTCGAAGCTGGCCTTAGACGATTTTATGAGTGCCCATAGTTTTTGCTAATACTGATCAGAGATGCCTTCCCTTTTTGGGATTTTGCTCTATCATGTAGTAGCTTCCTCCTTCTATTGTATAGTTTGTTTATGGCTGGGGTCCACCAGACAGGACATCTGCCTTTGGAGGATTGGGTCTTGGTTTTATTTGGGATTGCATGATCCATGCATTCCTGAAGGTGTTCATAGAATGCGTTTATAAAGGATTTTGCGGTCTGGGCCGTATTATCCACAGGCCCGAGGCTTTGAAGGATTCCACATTGGTTTGGAGGAGTGTGAAATTTGCTTTAGAGAAGTTTTTCACTGTGGTTTGCTGGGCATGGGGTGGGGTCGGGATGTGAATATCCAGTGAGATTAGTTTATGGTCTGATCTTACCAGTGAGGGATACACTTCTGGTCTGGAGCATACAGTCCCCATGTTGGTGATGATCAGGTCCAGTATGTTTTCCCCTCTTGTGGGAGTGGTAACAAGTTGTTCCATAGCATTTGAGTTTATAAATTCTAGGAACCTTTGGGCTAGGGTGTTGGAGCTAGAGTAATGCTCCCAGTCTATGGTTGGGTAGTTGAAGTCACCCAATATAATGGTGTTTGGAGAGACCTTCATATTTTCCAGTGTTTTCAGGAAGGCCGAGTGGGGTTCCTGGGTTTGGGAGGGTGGTCTGTAGCAGGCTATAAACTGGAAGGCAGTTTTACCCAGTGTTAGTTGCACATGGATAGTCTCTGATGCTTCGTGCTGTGCCACCAACCTGGAGGTGTGGGTATCTTTGACGAATATTGATACTCCCCCTCCTTTTGTGGTTCGGTCCAAGTTTTGGGGCCGAAAAGCATGGTATGAGGTATAACCTGGTAGTGCTGGGGTGCTCTTGAGAGCCTTGAACCAGGTTTCTGTTACTGCACAGATATCGATGTTCTCCATGCTAAGGAGAGTTTCGAGTGCATCTTGAGGTTTAGACTTCTGGCGTTGAGTAGCATTACTTTTAGTTTCTTATCCCTTGTGATACCTATGGAGGTGGGTTTGTCTTTTGAGCCTTGCCTAAAAAGGCACTATGGGGTAGCAAGAGCCTTTGCCAATATCCAAAAGCCCAGGGGTGACAGGTGCAAGCCGTCCCTAGCGAAGCATCGTGGCTTGTCGAGCATGTCATCCCAGGCTGACAGGCATTGGATCCCCTTTGAATGACACCAATTCTTAAGCCAATTGTTGAAATTGATAATCTTGTCTTCATACTGTGGCATCATTCTTGGTGAGGGTAAGATGCTACTCAAGGTCAGGGTCATACCGGCCTGGGCTACATGCTCAGAGAGCTCCTCTATGTCTCTTTTCATGTAGTCCAGGGAGGTACGTCTCAGGTCATTCACACCAGCATGGACAATGACTGAGTCATATTTGTACTTGCCTTGGAGTGACCTGAGTGCTTGTGTTATGTGGCGGATCCTAGCACCCGACAGGCAGCTCACCGTGACCTTTTCCTTGTTCAGCCTGGTGAGTGGGACGTCAGTGTGCCTGATGATAGAGTCACCTATTACAAGTGTATCAGGTGTGTTGTTTAGCCTTAAGGGCTGTGACTGGTCGGCACACTGGCTTTGTGAGCTATGTGTTGCACGTGTTTTGTTTTGGGGTAGTGGTTGCTTGGGTGTCTGCTTTGGAGGTCTCTGCTGCTTAGGCAGATTTTTATTTAGAGCCTCCAAGTATGTTTTTGTGTGTTTATGTGTTTGGTTTGCTGTCGTGGTAGGTCTATGTGAGACTGCAATTGTAGTGAGTGTGGTTTCCTTCTCCTCCTGACTGGTTACGCCAGTACTGAGTTGAGAGAGCTTAGCCTCCAGTTTGGCTATATGGTTGCATCTCTCACATGTGTTGGAATTTGTTGGGAGGAGGAGAGGGTTGTCTGTGTACATGAGGCAGTTGTAACATTGCCTCAAGATTCCCAGATTCACCAGCTGGACCGGAGAGGAGATTGACAACTGACCTTTGGACATGCTAGAATAGTATTGGGAATTCCTTTATAATTGAAAAAAAGGGCCAATGGGGAGCAAGGTACTCCAGGGGGAGTTTGTGAGGGTGTAGTGCTTTTAATTTTTTAGTGCTGACTTATATAATTGCTTTAGTGAGCAAGTGCCAGGTAACTTAAATGCAAAAATGACAAACAGTTACTTTCTTTCAAGTGAAACAAGGAAATAAGTACAGTAAGCAATGCAGATATCACTAGGGATCCACAGAAGCGCTGAAAAGTCGCGTTTTAGGTGGAATTAGCTTTTCAGGGAAATAACAAGCATACAAACAAAAGTAGATTCAGCAGGCCTGGATCTAGTCTATGCTACAGCAAACAAGGTGTACCAATTACAGTAAGAAATAGTTCAAATATGCAGGCACTATAAGCCTTTAACCAGAAATTCCCAGCTCAGAAGGGCAGAGTCCAGCCTCTTCTCCCACAAGAGTGCAGACCATGAACCTTCTTAATGTAAAATAACTGGCCTGAAGCCCTGGTGCTTAAACCAGAACTAATACACTTTTAGAATAACAGACACTGAGCCCTCAATCAGCAGTTCCCAACTTAGAAGGATGTAAGCCACCTGTCCTGCCACCACAGTGCAGCCCACAGACCTTCCTAATGTAAAACAACTGGTCTAAAGCCCAAGTGCTTAAACTAAAAGGCTTAGAATAAGTTACACCAAGCAGTAATAAATACAATTGAGTACTTTTAAGATGACGCAAAAGCAAAATAAAGTAGGAAAAAACACAAATACAGTAAAAGCAGATAATTTTTTTTTTTTTTTTTTTTTAGTGGAAAGAGAGAAAGGAAAGAGAGAAAGGAGTAGCTGAAACTAAGCTGATTGGCCTTCTCAAATGTTCTCCCTGTACTAGTTACAGTGACATCAGAGTTCAAAATCACAGAAAAGATTTAAAACAACAGTCTCACATAAATAAATAAATAAAAATATATAAGCTAAGCTTTGCTATATTCCTGACTATATCTAAGAGAATTACTAGACTTACTTATTCAGAGCAAAGCAAATGTGTGGTGAATGGGTCTTCTGGTCAGGTCCAAGACAGACTACAGAATGCTCTCTCTCTCTCTCAGAGACCTCTCAAATTAATATCTGAAATATTACTGGAATACCTTGCAGAATGACGTCCTTTCTTGTCATCTGACTATCCCAGGTGAACCCCCCCACTGCTGGAATCTGGAAGTATTTAGCATCTACCTGTGAAAATACATACACAAGGGCTTTTCCTCAGATCTTTGGCAAATGGTTGAATTCATAAAACAATAAAACACTTCCAAGGCAATACAGAAAGCTCCTTAGTTTTAGACATTGTGTCTCACTGTTGCACTGAAACTGAAAGACAACATCTTAAGTTAACCTCCTGTATTCCAGTTTCCCCTGTTACACTATTGTAACTGTTTAAATGTATATATTTTAAGTACATTTCTGTTCTGTTCCAGTAGGGTACACTGTGGATACATTTCAAACAGCACTTTGCAAAATACAGCTTCAGCACACGTCTGTACAAATCATCTTATACGGACATACAACTCTAATACATTTGTAACACAAACATCTTATATGAATCATGTTGATATTCACAAATGACATATAATTATTTACAAAACTCCAGATAGCTGGGCTGGCAGTATCTCCTTTTGTGACACCTCCCAGCATTAAATGTGTTAAAGGATATTTCATATCATTTCATTTCATATAAGCCTGTTTTCACCAGACAGTGCTTCCAGGTCACCTCTGCAAAGGAATACACATGTCCAGGGGAATTAATTACTTGGTTAGCAAATGAATTAAAAAAAAAAGATTTCATACACAGATAGGATGCAATCACCATTCAACACTGAAATAGCTCTGTATGGTGATGGTTTTGAGGGTTTTTTAACTTCTTTTGGAATTAGTGATGTTATCACCCATTTTCCCAAAAAAAAACAAAAAAAAAAAAACAAAGAATTCCCTTTCTCCATAAAATTGCATTAAACAGAATTAGCTACACTTTATGAAGAATTATGTAGAAAAGCCATAATTCAGTGATGTGTTGCTTGTTCGCAGGTTTGCTAACTGGCAATTATGGAGACATCTGATACCCACTATGTTCTGGATGGAGTTGGCATACGATGGTACTATGCATAACAAATCTGAAGTCCTTTTGAATGTTGTTCACTATATCTGTACTGTATCATTCTTCATAGCGGTTTTGAACAGTTCCAAAATGATTTTGTCTTCTCGCGTCAAATCTGTCTTTCTGCATATCAGATAGCTTCACTACTTCCCTTTCCACTGTCTGTTGTCTTAATATTTGCTTTAAATATTTGTAGTTCCTTGGGATATTATCATTATTACTAAAATTATTTGTTTTAATTGACATTTCCCTATAGTCTTTCAATCTTTCTGGCTGCCAATGATTTTATTTCTGCTGTGGCAGAAACAAATTAGGCAATCAATGTTGTTAGCAAGTTAAGCTTGCTCTCCAGAGACTCCTGAGCAATGGTGAGGTGAGTTAGCAGAATCCTCTGTCCGTTTAACACCATTTCTGTTCCATGTTTGATTCTTGCTCAGATAATTCTATCAGCTAGTAGAATTACTCTTGACTATTACTTTTACTGGGAGTCGATAATGGGTCGTTACGCAGGTAGGATGATACCTCTTTCATAATGGTATCTGAAGCATTACAAAAGTGCCACCGCCATGAGCCTTGAGCCAAGCACTAGTGTTTTCTGGGGCTACACATTTGTTAAAGACATTAAGAGTAGTGAGGAACTCAAAAGTGTAGCGGTAAATTGGAAATGGAGAGCCTTACCATGAACCTGAGAAATGTCACATGTTCTTTGCATTTTGAAACATGCGTGAAGGTGTGTCTGCGGTACAGGGCAAGATAAGGGCTAGAAGTATCAACATCAGATGGATGGACTACAGATCAGAATTTTGAACTTTGGTACCCTGATGAAAGGCCCAGAACAGGACTTCATGGCTCACCTTTTTAGAAGAATCACAAAAAGTCTGGAATAGAAGTTTTTTCTCTGTTCTCCCAGTGGTACATGTTCTATTAGCACATGGGTCAGCAGTGTATTAAAGAGGGTAAAGTCAAATCCAGTTGGTTCTCTGAGAAAGGGGCCATTCCTACAAAAATGGTGGAAGGTCCTGACTTCCATTTTTATATTCTGAAATGGGTCAGCTGGTCCCCTTCCTGATGGGGAGGGGAAGGTACAGTTGTGTTAGGAACTTACCATAAATGTTGATGCTCAATAGGACTCACTGTTACAGTCCTTACCTTTGGGACTCTTGCCTGCTGGTAGCCTGGCTAGCCACCCTGACTTCCAGAGGTCTACCTTTCCCCCAGGGTCTTTGCCAACACCTTACTACCACTATGCAAGAATGTCAGTGGTATAAAAAATGCCTAAGTTGATGACATATTCACATCTTTCTTGCCCTTGTAAAGGCTAGGTAGAAGACTCTGACACCAATGCCAAACTGGGCCAGATGGTAGTAGCCCTCAGTGCCTCAGATCCCAAATCTCACTCTCTCCAGGAATGGATACAGGTAAAAGAGAGAGGGATGCTGGAAGAGAAATAAGAGGGGAAGGTACAGACATTAGGAGCAAAGTGTTACCTCACATCCTGGCACAAGGAATATGGGTCAAGAGAGAAGACGAGAGAAAAAAGGAATGGGACAGGTGAAAGGGTATCTTACCCACAACATTGACTATATTAAAACATTTACATTTATGGTAAGGTTCTAACTCAACTGTACTATGCTTATCATTGCAGTCTTGACCTTTGGGAAAATTCCCAAAGCAAACAGAAAATAGGGTAGTTGGAGGCAGTAAACCAGGAAATAAGGTTCTGCAAGATATCAGAGGCAATTCCAACTATGACTCTGGAGGCTACTCCTAAATTTTAGTATCGTGAAAAGGAATGAAAAGAGGTGCACACTAATGCCTCAAGAAATGCCTGCATAGTATCTCCTCTTATTAAGGCTGTGGTGGTTGCAATGGCTTGAGTGGAGTGGACTGTGTTATGCACAGCAAAAGCTTTGCCATTAGCTGTGTAGCAATATGAAATACAATGAGAAAGCTATTTAGGAAGAATTTGCTTGTTTACTGGCTTCACTTATTTTTTCTTTGCAAAGGAGACAAATTGTTGATTATTCATTCTGTTTCTCCTTTCTCTCTTTCCAAAAAAATTTTTTTCCAAGCTTGTTTCCTGCCTTTCCTGTAACTAGTCTAGTCCAGACACAGATTTTTTTTTTTTTTTACTCAACAAATTTTTATTTTGTTTTTTGAGAAGAAATAAAAAAACAGTAAAATTAGATTACAATTCAATAATAGTAAAAGGAACAAAACATTATTTACAATATTTACAAGTGACCCAAAGGAGAAACAGTACAATAATAATTAATAAAAAATCCAGAGAAGAAGAAGAGAGAAAAAAAAAAAAAAAAAAAAGTCCACAAAAGTCTATATCTCTTTGAACTCATATGATGGAGATTGTGTCTAGTTGCATTTCTTCTATGAGTGTAAGTATTTTATTCCAGGGGTTGTCTGACCATTTTCTGGGGAACATTCTTTCTTCCTTGACTTTATCTCCTTTTGTGCAGTCTCCTTAAGTAGAAATATAAAGTCTTCAAAACACTGAGGAGTTGCAGATTTCCATTTCCTTGTGATACACTTTCTGGCAACCGCCAGAATAGTACATAAAAGATATTGATCTCTTTTATTCATAACTACTAATTCATCTATATTCAAAAAAATTAAAGACTTTGTTAAAACAAATGTATCATTATAAATAGCTTGAAGAAAATTGCCAATTTTCTCCCAAAACGCTTTAATACAATCATAAAATATATGAGACCAATCCGCTTCACAGCTTAAAGAGCATCTCCAACAAATAACATTTTGATTTGAGTTGAATTTAGCTATTTTATTTGGAGTATAAAAGGCTCTATGCAAAAATTTCCAGGTGAAGATTCGCCATGTTTGTGTATTAGAAGTTAGTTTAATGGAGTATAGAAGATTATTTTTACAATCGCTTGACAGATTTGTTGCTAAACCTCTAGATATAAAATTCCAAGTGCTTTGATCTATTTTGGCCTTGTAGACTATTAAAATCTTGTATAGTTTAGATGTTGAATTTGGCCAGTTATGGTTATCATAAATCAGTTCTTGAATATAGTTTATAAGTTTTGGCTTAGACTTGAAGGACGAATCATTAATAATTTTGCATAAATTTTTAGAGTAGAGTAAAATTTTCTGGAGACTTACTCTGTCTACATTTATTATATTAAATTCATTTGTAACTTGTTGACTAGTTAATATTTTAAGATTATTTATGCATTGGGCCCAACATATGAGCTTATTAGATTCCCAATTAATGAGGGTGTTATCATGAATTTTCTTTTTAAATTTCTTTGATGTATTAAATGGTAATAACAGTTCAAACCATACTTTTATGTCAGGATTTGACTTTATAAAGGATCTGAATAAATTATAAATATTATTTAAATATGATAGATTAGTAGGTTTTGTTATGTTATTTTGAAGATTAATGCATAATATATGCCAAAATCTATTTTTGTGAATATAGTGTGATGTATTATTTATTATGTCCAGACACAGATTTGCTGTATCCAGGACTGCTTGTAAGCTTCTGAGCTCTCCAAGCCTTTCTGTGTTGAAGGGAAGCCTTCTAGCTTATCATTGGGAGTGGTAAGCACTAGGTAGTCTATCTATCACAAGATCCAGGTACAGATTCTTAGTTTTAGCACTTGAATTTGCTTATTCGTGCTCAGCACTTGTTCAGAACTTGCTGTTAGCACTAAATAAGCTACACATTACTACAGTACACAACCTTCCTCTTTACCTAAAGGAAAACAGTTTTTGTACTTACTTTCCTCTCTTGCTTAGAGAAAAACAGCTCATATACTCAATTTCCTCACTTGTCTAGAGGTAAGTAGTTTTTTATTCAGGCATGTCCAAGGGTCAGCTCCCACTGTACTCTCATGTCTATCTGATGAATCTGGGCATCATGGGGCAATGTAGTAATTGCCTCATGTACACAGACAACCCTCTCCTCCTACCACCCAACACCCCAACCTGTGAGAGATGCACTTATTTAGCCAAACTGGAGGTAAAGCTCTCTCCAACCAAGACTGAACTTGACAGTCAAAAGGAGAAGGTAAACACTTGCACCACACCACACTCATCACATAGTCCCACTAAACCTACACCACCAAAATCCACACACAGAAACACAAAGACATTTGCAGAGGCTCTCAATAATAATCTGCTCAAGCAACAGAGACATCCAAGGCAGAAATACAAGCAACCTCCACCCCCCCCAACACAACCCAAATGACACATAGCCCACAGACTCAGTGTGCCACTCAACCACAGCCAATAAGGCAAAACAACGTACCCAACACACTAGTCATAGGTGACTCTATAGTCAGGCACACTGATGTCTCACTCACCAGGCTAAACAAGAAAAAGGTTACTGCCTGCTGCCTGTCGGGTGCCAAGATCTGCCACATAACACATGCACTCAGGTCACTCCACAACAAGTACAAATATAACTCTGTCATTGTCCATGTTGGTGTGAACAACCTGAGACGTACCTCCCTGGACTACATGAAAAGAGACATGGAAGAGCTCTCCGATCTTGTAGCTCAGGCAGGTATGACCCTAGCCCTGAGTAGCATCCTGCCATCGCCCAGAATGATACCACAGTACAAGGACGAAATGACTGACTTAAACAATTGGCTAAGCTTCTGGTGTCATTCTAAGGGGATCCAGTATCTGTCTACCACAATGCTTTGCCAGAGATGGCCTGCACCTGTCGCCCCTGGGATTCCAGATTCTGGCTAAGGCTCTTGCCACCCCTGTAGTGCCTTTTTTAGGCAAGGTTCAAATGACAAATTCACCACTGTAACAGGAACAGGCAAGCAAAAACTGAAGGTAATGCTACTTAATGCTAGAAGTCTAAATCTCAAAATGCATTCACTCGACACACTCCTTAAAATGGAGAACACTGATATCTGTGCAGTGACTGAGACCTAGTTCAAGGCTCTAGAGACCACCCCTACATTACCAGGCTATAACTCATAACACACTTTTCGGCCATCTAACCTGGACCAGAACACCAAAGGTGGAGGTGTGTCCATATTCATTAAGGATATCTACACCTCCAGGCTAGTTGCACAGCATAATGCATCTGAGGTTATCCAAGTGCAACTAACTCTGGGCAAAACTTCAATCCAAATTTTAGCTTGCTACAGACCCCCCACCATGCCCCAGGATTCCCACTCCTGTTTTCTTGATATACTGGAAAATATTAGGGTTCAACCAAACACTATAATAATGGGTGATTTCAACTACCTCACCATTAACTGGGAAAACTACTCATGTACCAACTTCTTCACTCAACGCTTTCTGGAATTCATAAATTCCAATGCCCTGGATCAACCTATCCACACCCCCACCAGGGGCAACAATATCCTAGACCTAGTCATTACCAACATGAGTGACCGGTGTTCCACACCTAAAGTCAACTCCTCGTTGGTCAGATCCGACTATAAGCTAATCACCCTAGATATCCACATTCCGTCCCCACCCACCATTAAGGAAACCATGGTAAAAAATTTCTTCAAAGCCAACTTCATGCTTCTTAAGACAGAAGTGGCAAACTTCATGACACCCATGCAGATGGACAATACAGTTACGACTGCTGAATCCTACACAAATGCACTCTATAAGCACTTACACGAGTGCATGGATCGTGCTATCCCAAAGAACCAAGATGCTATCCTCCAAAAAAAGGAAGCCAATCTGGTGGTCCCCTGCCATAAACAAACTCTATAACAGAATGAAGAAACTGTTGCAAAAGAGAGTAAAATCCCATGAGTGGAGGAGCTCCCTGGTCAGCTTCAGTAAGAAGCTGAGATCCCTTATAAGATTTTCCAAAGCTAGCTACGAAAACAAAATCGCCACTGATTCTAACGGCAACCACAAAGCATTCTATAGCTATGTCAAGAATCTCAATGGCAACACCCAGATCTGCTCTGAGTTACAGCACAATGGCACAAAAATTACAGAACCAATGGATATTGCCAACATCCTGGCAGATAGGTTCAGTGCTATCTCTCCCCCACCCCCTAAAGGGCCTATATATATATATATATATATCTACAGGAAGAATGCAGAGTCCCTGTAATCACATCTATGCAGGTAAAAGCTGCACTCTTTAAAGCCAAAAACACAGCATCCATGGGACTGAACAACACCCTAGACTGCGTTTTACACGAACTTCAGAATGAACTGGCTCCCCACCTAAGCCTTATGTTCAATCATAGTGTCATATCAGGCTTTGTGCTCACTGAATGGTGCACAGCAAGTTATCTCACTCCAGAAAGGGAGAGCCATCACTGATCCTGGGAACTATCACCCTATTAGCCTGACGAGCCTGGTCTGCAAGGCCATGGAACGTATCATCATGGAACTCATAAAGAAAGACATTGGTAACCTCCAAACTCTGGACCCCACCCAGTTTGGGTTTGTGAAAGGCAGATCATGCCTTCTGAACCTGACTGACTTCTTTCAGGCAATCACCAAAGCTGTAGATGTGGGTAAGGTGGTTCACACAGCCTATCTTGACCTCGCCAAGGCTTTTGACACCATCCCCCATTCAGGAATTATAGCTAAACTCACTAAGCTAGGTAAATCCGTACATCACAAGAGGGGTTGCCAACTGGCTCACTGACAAAACCCACAATGTAAAAGTTGCAGACTCCAAATCTGACTTCAAACCAGTGACAAGTGGAGAACCACAGGGTTCAGTCCTTGGACCTCTCCTGTTTGGTATCTACTTCTCTGAAGTACAAGCTAACACAGAAGGCCTCTGGCTGATGAAGTTCGCAGATGACTGCAAACTAGGAGCCATAGTCGAGTCCCCAAATGATGTGGACATCCTACAGAATGGCCTCATTGAGACAGATGCCTGGTGTCAGAGGCATGGCTTCAAGCTCAATGCCAAAAAGTGCATTGTCATTCCCTTTGGTAAAAACTCTGTACCCATGAACTACCACATAAACGGCAGTCTACTTAATGCCAAATGTGTGATAAGAGACCTTGGGACCCAGGTGGACAGTAGTCTCCCCTTTAATAATCACTTTGCCACAGTAGTCAGGAAATCCCTCTATGTGGAACACCTCATCATAAAAGGGTTCTCATCCAAGAAAAAAGAGGTCATTGTTCCCCTCTACTTGGCACTCATTAGACCCATTATAGAGTACAACGCCCCTTTCGGAATGTACCTCACAAGACATCTGCAGCAGCTGGAAAGGCCATAGAAGTACCTCACAAAGAGGATTACTGGCCTCAAACAGATGCCCTACACTAACCGTCTCAAAAAACTCCAGCTTTACTCTGTCGCATATCGCCTACTCCGAGGAGATCTCTGCCTAACATGTAAAGCTATGTTAAACCCAGAGCTGTTGGACATGCTATACCTAAAGAAATACCAATCCCGCTGAGCTACACACTCTAGAGACCTAAACCTTGTCACCACAATAAACAGGACATGCTGGAGGGATAAATTCCTGTACCAGAGACTTCCTATACTCTGGAACAAGCCACCCATCTATGACAAGCAAAGTTCCTCATTAGCACTCTTCAAGAAAAATCTTGATGAGTGGATGGGAAATGGGAAATACACCCCAGGGATCACTCCTGTGGCTCTGCTTGACAGGGGCACAGGAAATTAACTTTCTTGGGTGGCATAAGCCAGGGAACCTGGGGTGTTGTCCAGTCCCATGGATGCTGTGTTTTTGGTTTTAAGGAGTGCAGCTTTTACCTGCATAGATATGAATACAGGGACTCTGCATTCTTCCTGTATATATATATATATATATATATATATATATATATATATATATATATATATATATATATATATATATATGGGCCCTTTAGGGGGTGAGGTGGGGGTAAAGTTAGCACTGAACCTATCTGCCAGGATGTTGGCAATACCAGTTGGTTCTGCAATTTTCATGCCATTGTGCTGTAACTCAGAGCAGATCTGGGTGTTGCCATTGAGATTCTTGACATAGCTATAGGATGCTTTGTGGCTGCCATTAGAATCAGTGGCGATTTTGTTTTCATAGCTAGCTTTGGAGAATCTTATAAGGGATCTCAGCTTCTTACTGAGGCTGACCAGGGAGCTCCTCCACTCATGGGATTTTACTCTCTTTTGCAACAATTTCTTTGTTCTGTTGTAGAGTTTGTTTATGGCAGGGGACCACCAGCTTGGCTTCCTTTTTTTGGAGGATAGCATCTTGGTTCTTTGGGATAGCACGATCCATGCACTTGTGTAAGTGCTTATAGAGTGCATTTGTGTAGGATTCAGCAGTTGTAACTGTATTGTCCATCTGCATGCATGTCATGAAGTTCATCACTTCTGTCTTAAGAAGCATGAAGTTGGCTTTGGAGAAATTTTTTACTGTGGTTTCCTTAATGGGGGTGGGCGCAGGATGTGAATATCTAGGGTAATTAGCTTATGGTCGGATCGGACCAATGAGGTGTTGACTTTAAAAAGTGATATATTTTATTCATATATTATTTGACATTTCAATTCTTGTCATATTTGAAATCATTTACAAAAAACTTAATAAAATATTTTAAGAAAAAAAAGAAGAAGACTGAATGGGCAGTGGGCCTCTTACCTTCTGAGGAATAAGTGGGCCAGCAGAGAGGAAGCAGAGGCGGAATCTTGATGGTCACAAGAGTTAGAGAAAACTGAAAAAAAGAGAGTCTTGGAAAGTAGAGCCTTTCCAATGTCAGTTAAAGGCGGGTGCTGCTGCAACTCTGAAGCTTGCATGACATTCTACAGCTTTTTCTATACCAGTCAGACATGTAGGGAGGCCTCTCAACTTCTATTGGTTCTCCTGCTAAGACCCAATCAAATATAGTTGGCTACCTCAAGAAGGGACTCTTCTAGACAAAAGAAAGACTTACAGTGCAGATCTTTCTACAATGTGATATCCACAATCACAAAAACTTTTAAGGTGTACTCAAAGCATGCCCCTGGAACTGCAAAAAGTTTTTTTTTTTTTTTTGAGAATCATTCACTGGCAAATTAGACAGCAGATTTAGTAAGTGATAAAACATTTTCTCTATGGGGGCACTTAGCTTTTAAAGATGTCTGTAAACCTGGTGCTGAAGAGTAGTCAAAGTAACTGTGAACATTCTCACTAAAACGTAGCTTACACCAGGGGACAAAGAGCTGAATGTAGAGTGGGCTATGTGTGATTTTAATCTGGGAAGCAACTTTACATGTTACAACTGGAGAGGGGACAGCCTACACCACAAAGTCCATGGAGCTGTAGCAGTCTGGCTGGGATGAGCAGAAATGCCTGCAATTACTTCTCATGTGTCATGGTTATGACTTCAATAATGATTCTTAACAAAAAGCACAGAAGGCTAATCTACTACAGCACTTCTTTAGCTGATTGTACTCCAACTTTAGCTGACAGCTTTGATAGTCTCATTCAGGCTGCACTATTCATTTGCAAAAGTAATGTGTGTCAGCTGCCACCCCGGTGCACAGTCACAAACTGTGTCTGAAGGACCAGACTGTCATTCTCTATGAACTGTGTTTTGGCTTTTTAGCAGCAGTGCACAAGCCGTACACAGTGTAAACTATGGGCCCAATTTCAAAAGACTTGCTCTCAGTCTAAGTTACCACTTGGGCTGAGAGAAGGTGTTTTGGAATCTGGTCCCATATTATACCTGTTTATAGATAGACCTTATGCAGAACTTATACTGAGAGCAGGTCTTTTGGAGTCAGGGTAGACTTAACACTAAGAACAGCTCTTTTGAAATCTGGCCCTATATCTCTGAATCATGCCATGTATTTTGAGCAGTAATATGACATTCTTCCAAGTTTCCTTCATGTATAACCTTGCCTTTATTCTTTTTTATTCCTCTTTATCAAGGTGCATGGTCATAAGATGTTGGAACAGAAAATTTGCTGTGAACCTATTACAAAGATTCACTTATGAATTCATGAAATATTCTGTGATTTCAAATATCAGATATTCATACTGCTGTATTTTTCTGACTTCAGCTCTACCACCTCTGAGCAGAGGCTGCGTTCATTACACTTTTAATAACTTGCACTGCATAAGTCATGAACATCAATTCCATCTCCCTTACTGTTCTGCTCCATTGTTGGCTATACTTATGTGTGTTGTCCGGTTTATTTAAGTCTGCCCTTATTCTTTGCAAGTTTAGCCTCTGCTCTTAACTTTATGCTGAGTGACTTACTAGATGAGTGGGATACTGCTTATTATGATGGCTTTGGTTCTTGTTTGTTAACTATAAATATGACAATACCCTTTCTTTACTGGTTTCCTGATCAGTAGTCTGTGAAATGCTACTACACAAGAGTCAAAAACATTTTTTCCTTGCTGAGCCTAAAGCTTGGAAGGTTCTAGGCTATATTTCAAAGACAACAGTCTTAAATTAATGTCTCTCTCTCTCTCTCTGCACTCAGATGGACATTCTAGACTACAACTCTTCCCAAAACTCTTATTCACAGGAAAACATCATCAGCATGCTGATAAAGACAGTGTAATACAACATGTAATGTTTGAGAGCAAACAAAGAGCCGCATCACTTTTCTTGTGCTGAATAATGGGCTGTGTGATGTTACTCAGTCAGCTCTGGAGGGGAAAAAAATTTCTCTAACAGGTTCTGTGTTATGGAAAACATACTACCTACACTGTTTGCTGCACACAGCTATATTTGACTTAAAATATGTTTTACATACCTCTGGCAGGTCATTATAAACTGAAACCAGAAAAATTTCTGAAATGTATACACCTTCCCTGTTCCATAAAGATGCACATTAATGTTTTTTTTTTTAACCTTGCAAAGTAATAGTTCACCTGTTAACACCTCAAAATACTGGCTATTTAAAAATGGCTAAATCTCACCTAACACTTTATTGAAAAGCACACCGACAGACTAGTACTCCTAAGGCCTATGTTCAAGGAGGAGCATTGGAAGTCTGAGCTGGTAAGAGAAGGAAATTAGCTGTTTCGGAGGAACCCTGCCCCTCTGGGGGTATGGGTGGATGAGATTAGCTACTGTTTATCTTCCAGGGAATTGGCTAGTGAAACAGCCAAAAGAAATGTATCGTGGAAGAAGTGACACCATCACAATGCAAAAAAGCCCTAATTAAGATACTTCTTGGGGTGGTATGACCTCTTAAAAACTAGTAAAATAATTACTTCATTATCTTCTTATGAAATAAATATGAGAAAGTATTTACTGTAGTTAGCCAAATACTGTTGTAACTGAGGCAGAATTTGTACGCTGAACACATCCAACAGCTTCCAACACAAGGAATAAAAAATGGCTACAGAACTAAGGATAATACATAACAATAACGTTCTTACTTAATTTCCTTCAAAATCAAACTGACAGCAAACAAAACCTGTTTGGTTGATAGCAGAGTGCAAGTTTGTGTGTTTGTGCAATGATGTATGTGCATGGGCATAGCTCTTAAATGTAGCTCATTTGGAGGGCTAACACTTTATTTTACTTTAAACATTCCTGTTTTTTTTTTGTAAAAATCCATTGTAGATAATACTGACTGATAGTATTTAGTTAACAAAACATTTTGTTAAGTAAAAAGCAACACATTCTTACCATGTCTGTTCAACATTCTTAAAGATTCTTGAAGAATGAAGTGTGGGTGTGTGGTGTGTGTGCATGTGTGCGTGTGTGCGCGTGTGCGTGTGTGTGTGCGTGTGCGCGCGTGTGTGTGTGTGTGTGTGTGTGTGCGTGTGCACGTCTGTGTGCGCGTGTGCGTGTGTGTGTGCGTGTGCGCGCGTGTGTGTGTGTGTGTGTGTGTGTGTGTGACTGCAGTAATGATAAATTTCCTTTAGAGGTTTTGAAACCATTCAGTAAGCCTGTGAATGTAAAATGGTTTCAATTTCCCTGGTGTTTTTTTAATCTGTAAATCGGACTGCAAAATATGAGGAAACCATCAATACAGAATGGTGCAAAATATGATGAAACTATCATTACAAAATACCACAGCATGAACTCATTTCAGGCTCATGGCACAATGTTCATCAGACAGTATGTCGCATAAGTTGCTATTCCAGGAGTCATGCATGGGTGAATTTAATTTTAGTTACAGACTTAAACAAATGAAATCATATTCAACTCCATAAGGCACATGAAATGACATAACATATAACCATCAATTATTCTTTCTGAATTTTATAACAACAGAAAATGTTCTTTGACTTTCTATTCTGAACCTTAACCATCCGGCAGCAAATGTTCCCTGAAATACAGAATTATATGTCTCATTTGAGAACTGTTACATGCATGGATATTTCTGTAACTTATGAAAATGTACAATTTAACCCTGATGTGTATAGTTTAAGCCTGACGTACAATGTTAACTTCCTTTATTGGCCTTAAACTTAAGCAACTAAACAATGCAAATACCCCCCATCCACAGGATCCCTGTTTGATTTTACCATTACCTGCACAAAATGGCCAATTTCTTCTGTGGGAGTAGGATCAAAGCATACCCTGGGAGATGCCAGAGTGCTATAGCCACACTGTTCCACCTTAGTAATGCCCGATAACCCTAACCCTTTCCCTAACCCTAACATATAACTTACTTTACAAAAGCCATTTCCATAACACTACCACTAAATCAGACAGCTCAGACACTCACCACGCACACATAAATACACATTAAATCTATCATCTAACCTAACCTAACCCTAAAGCACTCACACATTCACTCACACCAACGGTGGTATTCATACTCACTTGTGCAAATACTATAGGGGTATTCCTCATGCTTACAAATGAGCATGGCAAAGGCGTGATTCACAGAGGCCATTTACGCTAATGCCCAAGGCCTAAAAAATAATGAGATGTAAATGAGAAGTGTTGTAAAGCATAGCATGCTAATGAGGCAGTTTTGCAATTCATAGTCTGACATCCCTATCGTACTCACATCCATTGTTAAATGCAATGTTTCGTCTTTGATATTGGAGTTGCAATCCATGAACTTGTCTGTCCAAGTATGAACCAGCATTTCCCTTACACACAAATGAATGATTTACCCTAACAACCCCTTCATTAGTTTGTATTAAGTATGCACAACCACTAAAATGACACAATAAATTACTTTGCCAGCAGTCACTTTGGCAGTCTGACCATGTATGCACAAGCACTTCTGTGAAACACAAATTATTTCTCCAGTGACCCTTTCAGTAGTATTTTATATTATGCACACGCAGCAAAGTGAAATATTCACCCAAGTGACCCCTTCAGTAACATGCCCCAGTATGCACACGCAGCAAAGTGAAACATTCACCCAAGTGACCCCTTCAGTAACATGCCCCAGTATGCAAAAGTGAAACATTCACCCAAGTGACCCCTTCAGTAACATGCCCCAGTATGCACATGCAGCAAAATGAAACATTCACCCAAGTGACCCCTTCAGTAACATGCCCCAGTATGCACACGCAGCAAAGTGAAACATTCACCCAAGTGACCCCTTCAGTAACATGCCCCAGTATGCACACGCAGCAAAATGAAACATTCACCCAAGTGACCCCTTCAGTAACATGCCCCAGTATGCACACGCAGCAAAGTGAAACATTCACCCAAGTGATCCCTTCAGTAACATGCCCCAGTATGCACACGCAGCAAAATGAAACATTCACCCAAGTGACCCCTTCAGTAACATGCCCCAGTATGCACACACAGCAAAATGAAACATTCACCCAAGTGACCCCTTCAGTAACATGCCCCAGTATGCACACGCAGCAAAGTGAAACATTCACCCAAGTGACCCCTTCAGTAACATGCCCCAGTATGCACACGCAGCAAAGTGAAACATTCACCCAAGTGACCCCTTCAGTAACATGCCCCAGTATGCACACGCAGCAAAGTGAAACATTCACCCAAGTGACCCCTTCAGTAACATGCCCCAGTATGCACATGCAGCAAAGGGAAACCTTCACCCAAGTGACCCCTTCAGTAACATGTCCCAGTATGCACACGCAGCAAAATGAAACATTCACCCAAGTGACCCCTTCAGTAACATGCCCCAGTATGCACATGCAGCAAAGTGAAACATTCACCCAAGTGACCCCTTCAGTAACATGCCCCAGTATGCACACACAGCAAAATGAAACATTCACCCAAGTGACCCCTTCAGTAACATGCCCCAGTATGCACACACAGCAAAATGAAACATTCACCCAAGTGATCCCTTCAGTAACATGCCCCAGTATGCACACGCAGCAAAGTGAAACATTCACCCAAGTGACCCCTTCAGTAACATGCCCCAGTATGCACACACAGCAAAATGAAACATTCACCCAAGTGATCCCTTCAGTAACATGCCCCAGTATGCACACGCAGCAAAGTGAAACATTCACCCAAGTGACCCCTTCAGTAACATGCCCCAGTATGCACACGCAGCAAAATGAAACATTCACCCAAGTGACCCCTTCAGTAACATGCCCCAGTATGCACACGCAGCAAAATGAAACATTCACCCAAGTGACCCCTTCAGTAACATGCCGCAGTATGCACACGCAGCAAAGTGAAACATCCACCCAAGTGACCCCTTCAGTAACATGCCCCAGTATGCACACGCAGCAAAATGAAACATTCACCCAAATGACCCCTTCAGTAACATGTCCCAGTATGTACAAGCACCAAAAGGAAACATTCACCCAAGTGACCCCTTCAGCAATATGTCCAGGTATGCACAAGCACTAAAATAAAATATTTCACTTAAGTGACCCTTTCAGTAAAACGTTCAGGTATGCACAAACATCAAAATGAAACATTTACCCAAGCAATCCCTCCAATAAAAATGTCCAAGAATGCAGAAGCACCAATTCAGCTCCCCTCACATCTCTGTATTCGGACTGAAACCTGCTGCCTTCTGGTATAACTTCAGGATGAGTTACATACTTTGTATGCAAATGAAGTAATTATTGATTCATGTCTATGAATCAAGCTCATGCGTATAGGTGTATATTCCCTTAACAGTGTAGTAGCTGCCCGAGTTAATCAGATTATATATTTTTGATGGGGGGGGGGGGCATGTTCTCAAAAAAGTCCTCCTCATTTCCACAGTCATCCTGACAGTCCATGATTTGCATAACCTCATAGCGCCGCTCTTCGGGGATCACTGCTACAAATATGTGAAGCCCGATACTATGAATACCACCCTAAATCTATCCCCTTAACTAACTATTACCATAAGTCTAAAACACACATATGTGCTCACAAGTTTCTAGCCCCACCACCTACCTTTGTCAACCGACCAGAAGTCACCCACAACAGGGTTTGCAGAAAAGGCCCTTTGCTGAACACATAAAGAAGTTCACTTGTTATTTATATATATATATATATATATATATATATATATATATATATATATATGTGTGTGTGTGTGTGTGTGTGTGTGTGTGTGTACTGATTTTAACACCCAAATGTTAATGTTGACATTTTATGGTCAAAGTTGTGAGCACACTACTATGCATGCACCAACCAACAACTTTGATGCATGTAAAATTACAAATGATAAAAAAAACATTAAAATATAATTGCCCCTGCATGGGGGCCTGTGCCACCTAAACTCTCTGCTAATTATATATACCAACTCTGAGGTCACATAGTCCCCAGGGATGGAGCATATTCCCCAACACCAGAGAATGTCAATCTTGCATACGTGTCAGTCATCTGCGTTATCGACCAAACTGTAAACAGGTGTTGACATTCGGGAGTTTCAACCAAAGTAACCACTGGTATATATAGATATACAGATAGATAGATAGACAGACAGATAGAAAGAAAGAAAGAAAGAAAGAAAGAAAGAAAGAAAGAAAGAAAGAAAGAAATACACATATACATAATGAATATACTGAATCATCACAATGAACATCTGGTCACAGAAAAACACAGTGAGAGAGAGACACACACGCACACACACTCAAGGCCATAAAACATTACACCACACACACACACACACACACACACACACACACACACACACACACACACACACACACACACACCCAATGGCACACTTTCATACCCACACAGTATTTTTTTCACGAGGGGTAAGCCCCATCCACCCCCCCATCTTACACAAACTAACTCAACAGTCCCACAATTACAAAGTAAATGGCATACAACCTTATAAGGCAACACTGGTGCTGTACCACAATGAATTCTAACAAATAACATACATAACATGCACATGCATACAAACACCCACCACATACTCTACAAGCACCCAAAAAATCTAGCATCACACACACACAAACGTAACACACACACATAGGTAGCACTGCCTACTTATCAAATATCAGAAACCAATACATGGGATCACCTCATACCCATTAAATTTCATGAGTGATAACACTCACAATCACTTTCATCAGACCAAACAATACTCAAATAGGTTACTATTCCATATAATAAATGAGGTTATATATATATATATATATATATATATATATATATATATATATATATATATATATATATATATATATGGGATCAAAGTCTTAGAACTTCGAATTTCATATGGCCAACACCATATTATCAAAATTTTAAGACTTTGAACACCTAAAAAAAAAAAAAAAACAAAACAAAAAAATCCTGGACGTTTCTGCAGGGGGACAAGCCCCCCTGCACTCCCCACATGGAGGGCTGTGTCCCCAATGCCCCCACTACTTAAATATACCAACTCCAAGATCGCACTACAGTGAGGAAAAGGGAATATTTCCCATTCTGCGCTGTATGGAGATCTCCATTTAGAACATTCGAAGTCTTAAAACTTTGATCATATGCTACATATATATATATATATATATATATATATATATATATATATATATATATATATATATATATACACACACACACACACACACACACACACACACACATATACATACACATACATATGTATGTATGTATTTAATCTAGTTCTCTCCTCTGCCTGCTTACCATCAAGCTTCTCCAGTGGTAAAGGAATCCTGTTTGTTCCATGGTGGTGGTGATCATGAGGATCATACTCAAATCTGGCAGAGCCATATGGGGAGCTAACATCCAGGCAGACATTTGGGGAGTTTGTGCTCTCACTAACATCCCAGCAATTAGATTGTTTTTTAGTAAGGCCTAATTCCTCCCCTTGTGGTAACATGCACTACTGCATCACTACAGGGATTACCAATGCTATCCCCACATCACAAGAAGATACTAGGAAATGTAAACTCTATCACAAATGTTAGCAGCTACACAAATGTGCGAGTATCAGGGTCTGTGTTAGCACGGTGTTAAATTGTGCTTATGTTGTTAAATGCTCTAATAATGACTGGAAACAGGCTGTAGCAATCACTGCGGTCTATCAAAGGGCTTGAAATGAACTTGAGCAGACAATAGTAAATCAGGCCCAGTAACTTTCCAGCAAGGTTGGTGTTAACACTTCTGCAATAAAGCATAGCAATGGAAATGATTTTCTTGGTTTCTTTTAATTAACATACATGACCAAAGATTTGCCAGGAGTCACCAAGATAATAGCTACAGTATTCTGCATCTGTATTTAAGGTGCTGTCAGTCTCACTAAATGCGAAGATTTCTGCAGATCTGATAATGAGAAGCAAGTTAGTTTGTTCTTTGTTCTGTAACAAGTTTGTCTGAGATACTGGCCTCTTTTCGGGTTGCTATGGGAATTAATTGCTGAACTGTCAAAATCTGCAAGACAAGCAATGCTGAGTTCTAGACAAGATCAGTGAAGATCAGTAAAATGTATATTAAAAGAACAAGACAATGAACACTGTATAAAAATATATAGCAAATATTCATTCAAAAACAGTGTAGACCTGAAAATCTGTTTCCCTAAAATGTCATCTTTAGGTCTTCATATGCCATCACCAGAAATAGTTAAATAATGCTACAACTTATCATCCAAGTCTGCAATTAGTGCACAGCAATGTATTCAAATCCAGTACAAATGTATATCTTGCTTGCTTACCTATAAATGCTGCCTACAAAAACTATCTGACATAAGATGTGATTATACCTTATTCTTGTATCCATTATATCTCTAAGACCGGGCTAGTTAAAGATTCCAACAGGAAGAATTAACATTATCTTTGCCAAAGTTTATAATTGATATCCCCAACTACAATTGCTAAGACTATTCTGTTTATGGTAACAAAAGAAATTTGTGCTAATGCATAGGAAGCAATGCATTTTTAACCATTTTATTTCTTACTTTAAACAAATAGCAAGCAAGTCTGGTATACATAAGAAAGCTTTAAATTTCCAAAGTGCATATATACAGTCCTAATGAATTACATCTAATAAAGTGTTTTACTTGGTATATGACATCTGCAGACACTAAATAAACATTCTTTAGTTTTTCATGCATGTACCATTTAGGTCTAAGGCATATCAGCGAACGGCCACACTGTTGAACATCATCTCATCAACAATGCACGTCATTGACAGCCCCCCATATACCAACTCCGTGATCACACTACAGTGGGAAAACAGAAAATTTCCTGATCTCTACCAGAACACTATCTCCTTCAGAACATATCGATGTCCTGCATTATCAAGAAGATAACATTCGACAATGTGGCCATTTGATGATATGACATAGACCAGTGCCATTTATGTGATGTCCACGTGTAAATGAAACCATATCACACTTCTTTTAAAGCTTGCACTGTACTACCACAGATATATTCACTAGTGTATTCTAAAACCTCTTGTACCCTCCTTTAGATAACATTGGAACTCATGCTCTATACTATCTGAAGCATATACTGTGGTCAGAAAGTCCTTCTACATGACGCATCTTATAACCAAAGGTTTCACATCCAGGAAGAAGGAGGTCATCATCTCTGTCTACTCATTCCTTATTAGACCAGTCATCAAATATAATGCCCCGTTTGGCATGTACCTGACCAGACACCAACAACAGCTGGAGAGGCCACAAAAGTACCTCACAAAAAAGATTCTAGTCCTTAAACACATGTCCTACATGGATAGACTCAAGAAACTTCAGCTGTTCTCAGTCTCTTATCGTCTACTTAGAGGTAATCTCTGCTTGACTTACAAAGCCATGTCCAACGCAGCCTTACTTGAAATGCTACACCTAAAGAAATCCCAATCCCCCCTCACCACACGCTCCAGAGATCACAACCTCATTACCACAATTAACAGAACATGCTGGAGAGACAGGTTCATCTCCCAAAGACTGCCCATACTCTGGAATAAGCTTTCCATTCATGTCAAGCAGAGCACCTCTCTGGCCCTCTTCAAGAGAGATCTTGATGAGTGGATGGGTAACAGAAAGTTCACTCTAGGGATCATTCCAGTTGCCCTACTGGATAGGGGCACTGTGAACTGACATCGGGTGGCACGGTGCCTGGGCAATTTTTTTGGGCTAGGCTTGTAAAGGCTCCAGGGCCATTAGCCTAGTACACACCTATGAACCTCTAATCTTCCAGTGTCTGACGAATATTGCCTGCAATGCAGATACATGTATGCAAAATAACCAGCAATTAAATAATATTTCCTGTTCAATTAACTTCACATGCTCGCTCATCTCTTATTCATGTGTGCTAAACCTAATTCTGCTCCTGCCCCTAACCCCAACCCTACACGTCACCTTAGAAAAAACCTTTTCCCTATCAGTACTAATACTCAAGATACTTGGACACACTACTCATACACTACACAGGTGCACAAAACTAAAAATATCTCCCTAGCTAGCCCTTACTCTAAGTCTAACTTGCAAACATGCACACACACTCCCACCCTTAATGCCGAGACTTTTGCTATATACGAAAGTTTCAAGGCACACACCTACTTACATTAAACCAAAGTACATCTCGTACACAAGTCTAATCTTTCGACATTACCAAATTCAGCAAATCCTATACTCATACAAACCAATTTTTTGATGTAAAATCACAACTGTTTAGTCTGTCAATGAAATCAGTGTTTGACAGACTAAACGGTTACCAGAGCATTCTAGACTGCTTACAGGTATAAACTCGGTCCATGGAATTGGCAGTTTTTTATTAGATTTATCTAAAGGGATAACTGAAAATCCTTTCTTGCGTGAAACATGAGGAATAACAGAAATAAATGCAGTCAATTAATTCAGAGATTTTCCAAAGCAAACAGTATTTACAGCCATCAGAATAATCAAACATTCTTTTATTACATAGGCAGGGTAACTCCTCTTAGGGGCACTTTCCAGATTTCAGAGTTCAGGGACACCTTCAAACAGCTTCTGTAATGAATTCAGGACTTTATCCTCCTCCACAATTGCTGACCATTATATTTCAAAATATGCCACTATTCATCATTGGTTACAGTGGATAGGCTCTCTCCCTCTCTCGTTTGCCTGCCTACTCTGTATGTCTCAAAAACTGCAATGCCTTTTCCTGACATACCTTTTAGATTATGCAAGATAAAGAACAAATATAATACCACCATGAGCAGTGTTTCCTTATTATTAATTAATTATGTTAATACAATTATTTATTTATTTACTTATAATAGTTTACAGCACAGTAAAATGTGAGTTAATGCATTTTGGTAGTCAAGCCAGCAATTATCAATTTTTATTTTATTTCTATATGAAACACAAAGGGTAAGGGCATCACTCTGAAAAAGTGACCAGTGCAGATAATCTGAAAAGAAAAGTTGATTTCAGCCAATAAATGACAGGCAAATGGAAACCGGTGACAAGTGATTCAAACTCTTGTAATTCTGCTGAGATATTTAAAAAAAAAAAAACTGAATGACTGCATGGATAATAAGCAACTCAGCACCACGACTAAGTGGTGTGGTGGGGTGAAGTGTTGTAATTTTGAGGTGCCATCCTTCGGATGACACATTCAAACTAAAATCTCTTGGTGGTAATTTAAATGAATGTCATGTCCCCTGTCTAAAAGATTAGGGATTCATTAATTTTACTAAAACTGTAATGAAATACTACCACACATAATTAACGTATCTGAATCAGAAGGCAACGACAAATTTGACTTTACATAGTAAGAATTAAAGTGATGGAACATTATGGATTACAATTAAGACAACAAGCCACTGCCATGTAAAGTAGGCTGCCTAGTCAAGCAGGCTAAGTGGTACAGTTACTGGCGAAAAGAGATCATGTAACTGCTTGTGGGACAGATAAGAAAATTCCCTTTCTTTTTGTTTTAACACAATTTTATTATAAAAAGTTACAGGTATATTTAAGTCAATACTCATAAGAAACAAAAAAAAGAGGTTCAATTATAAAAAAACACATGTAGTATTTAATTTACATTGTGAAACATAATTTGGAAAAGCTAACATACCCATTTTCCTTTGACATTAATCGCCATTCATTGTAATTTTCATTTATTACTCACTTCATTATCATTATTTTAGACAGCTGCACTTGTACACTTTCATTTTCATCTTAATAGATGCACCATCTCTACTGCCAATCATTAGCGGACTGGAGTTCCGCTGCGGTGACCCCTAACCGGGAAAAGCTGAAAGACACAACAAAGATGCACCATCTCTATATTATCTAGGTCTGAGGCCCATAAAAAACACTAATCAGTTTTTCACAATATTGGTCCCACAGTTTCAGCTTGTTAGCAAGAAGCTTCCACACCTTCATGTAGATGGTCTCAATTTCTATTATTTTATTTCTTTCATTATAGTTAAACTATCTCATAACATTGGCTTACTTTTTGGTTTATATCTTCCAGTGATCACTTTCTTGGTGACTAACATTACCAGGCTAACATATGCCTTACTGTATCTTGCTTTCCCCAAGTCTATGTAGCCTCATCTCTTCTTATAGTTCAACGACTTCCCCACATGGTTCTAACATATTTTGCATTTTTTTTTTATTTCTGCCAATTCTACATGTCTCCAAAAGATTTGTTCCCAAGTACCCCACTCCCTCCTTTGAATGTCTAGCAATTTCATGCTGGGAAGCATGTTCTGCAGCCTGTTCAGGCTGTAGAAGTACCTGGGTTGGCACTTCCAGGCAAATATCATGATTTTATCAATGTTTTTGCATATCTGGGTACAAACTATATATTTTCTTCCATTATTCTTCTAGTTTTTGCCTCTCCAGCTTCCTTTCCCATGCCTGTTGTAGTTTCTCGAATTGACCCTGGAAATTATCATGGTAAATTTTGTATAGCTTACTTATTTCTAATTGCTCACTCTTTTCTGGATTCTAATACAAACACTACTAGTTCTGGCATACCTTCTGTGCCACCCTCTTTCTCTTTGCCTTTGTTCTGATAATAATCCTAACTAGGCTAGTTACATTGTAGGGTGACGTGTACATTTCTTTCATGCCTCTCCATTTAAATAATTCCTCTTCCATTTTTATCTGTACCTTGGTTCCTTTAGCAGCTTCCTCCATTTTATGGCTGCACCTGCTGAATTTAGTCAATCCCGTCTACCTTTAAATCTACTGATCTCTCTTGGCATGATTTCTGTCTTCTATGTCCTTTGTTTGTGTCTTTCGGCTTTTCCCGGTTAGGGGTCACCACAGTGGAACTCCGGTCCGCTAATGATTGTCAGTAGAGGTTTACGTGCTGGCTTGCCGGGCGTAACGCACAACCTTCAATGAAGGAATGCCCATTCACGCATGTCACCACACAGAAGATGCTCTAACTGTGGATCGAACTGGCAATGTCTAACTGTGAGGCGACAACGCTACCGCAGCACCACCACCGCAGTCACTGTCTTCCATGTCCTTACTGGTCTTAATTTGATTGCATCCTAAATACCCCTCTAGTTATGTCAGATACACCAACCTCAGTTGCATAGCTTTATATTAGCACTCAGATATGGGAGGTATAGCTCATACTACTCTTTGGGCTAAACCAGTTTATCCCATGAGATCCTAGCTATCTACCCCCCCAGAAGCAGTCCTTTATTTATTTGTTGGTTTCATTTCACATTTTCTCTTCAGGCTGGTACAGGTGGGTCTGGTCAGTGCATAACATCAGTGAGGTTAACAACATTAATAGCTTGAATTTAATTATTTTTGTCCATTAACATTGTTTTCCACATTCTTATTTTATTTTTAATGTTTTCTTTATTCTCTGCTGATATTTCTTTACCAGCCGACTCTTGTCTCTTTCTTTATCTAAATTCGTAAACATTTCTAGAGATAAGATATTGCAGCACCTGGGATAATATTACTGGCTATTACCTTTGCTTTTTTTTCTTCCTTTATTTTAGACCCTAAGAACTTCTAGAACTACTTTCAACAAGACGAATAAAACTGCAATCTCTGTCTGGATTTGTTAACTATATAATTATATATAATGTGCAAAAAGAGATTACTTTTTATGTTGCTTATGGCAATCATATCCCTTTTTTGAGATGATTAAAATCTTCTAGCTAGGGGTTTCAGGTATGAAGCAAAGAGTAGGGGGAGAGTGGATCACCTTGCATAGTTCCTCTCATGAGACAGAACCTAGAAGGTAGGATCTCTCCTATTCTTATGTGGATCACTGGAACCTTCATATGTTGTTATTAAGAGGCTCTCGTCCTCTTTTGGGAAACCAAGGAAGCCTCTTGTATATTTGCTTTCTATACCCCCACCACATAAATGCTGAACAGAAGGGTGGATACATGGTATAAAGTGTGTTAAGGTTCACAGTCACATAGCACTACATTCTGAATGTACTCACTACATGCTTCTTTTGTGATGAGCTAAAACTGGGGTCCAAAGATCTTGCTAAACAATACTGAGCTTTGACTTGCACAAGGGCATGTTGTTCTTATTTTAATGTAGTGGCCAAGGAGTGAAATCAGTGAAAATGTGTAAGCCACCCAGATCACATCCAAGTCCACCAGCTGCACCCCTTGTTTTCTCTATTTTGTTATCAAGAAACTGCCTGATAAAAGACAAAAAGCACACATACCAAACCACTACAAGTTGTCTGGGCTATCACCTATAGGTAATTCTGCAAAAGTTCAACCATTTATTAAACTCCCTGATGTAAAGTACCCTATCATTATCCATGCCATGGACGGACAGTGTTTGGACGGACAGTGTTTTTTAGAATGCTACCAGGAGTGACATTTTTCATCTTTCTTAAAGGCATCAACAAATGTGAGATTCATATCTTTCAAGAAAAAAATACGAGAAGAAGGAACTGAATTTCTAAACTGAAGCAGCAGTGTCAACATGACTCTGATGTGAAGTTGACAGGTATTTTTTTTTCAGAAAGGCGAAGGATACATGAAAATGCCTTCATAAAAATGCTGAAGAATTTGAAAAGTGTAGGGCACACCTTACAAAAGGTCATATTACATGTGAACTGCAGGAATCCAAATGCACCTCACCAGGTACTACCAGTAAGTAACAACACTCATAGCAAGAGCATAATGAGAGGTTTTGCAAAATAAAATTTGTGTATAACAGACTTCCTGATCACATCTTAAAGTATTGGGATATTGTTGTATCGCACAAGGGAATTACTCAGTAGCAATGACAACATAATCACAAACCTAATACAATGTCAGGTAATGCAAACGTATCGAATCAGAGACTTCAAAAGTCAAAAGCTCCAACAAATCAGACATTCTCACAGGCCGTGATAAATTTCATGACTATTACTGTTTCTCTGCTTTTATTTTTTTCTGCAGAAACACGTGTTGGGTAATTGGTATATAGAGGGAGCAGGGAAATTGTAGAGTTTACAGTATCAGCCTTTGCAAAACTTGTTTTCAGAGTGAAAAAGTTCAATTAAACTTTAAGTGCCTCCAAGGTTTGCTAGTCACAAAGACTAATTCAGGAAAAAACATCTCAGTAATGTACTTTTTAATTATGCAGAAGACACAAAGATGCATTTTACTCTGGCTCTGTAAGGTGGCCGAGTGATTCCTACTTTCCCGCGTGTAGCCATAATTTAAGATAGAAAGGTGTATTGTACTATCTTTAGAAATCAGTCAAAGTAGTAAGAAAAACATGAAAAGATGTCCTGACAGCCAAGAGACAACAATGGCTCTCATGTTTTCATTCATACAATGTTAAAACATGACAAAGGTTTTAATTATGGTACTTAATTTACTCACTTTTTGGTTCTGGCTTCTTTAACTAAGTGACTTATCAGCTAATAACAGGCAGTATTAGAAAGGGCAAGGATTTAACAAAATTACATTAAGATTATTAGTCTAGGATGGTCTGCAATGGAGAAATTAATCTTTGCCATTTATTCTTCATATTTTCATAACTGAGAAACCTACATGTCATTGAGGTGCATGGTGTGAATTACCAATGTGGGAGACAGTACCAATTCATTGTCATTGCTGGTTTATATCATACTCTATAGGAAATAATGCACGTTGTTTGCTAGTAATTAAGAAAATAAGCAATATTTCCATATGTTCTTAATACTTCAAAAACAGAGTAGCTTACAAACTACTACATGACATTAAATGAAACCTTAGATGTTGTGGAAGAAACCTCTGGTATTTGCACTGTAAGTTGCACATATTGAGAGATGTTGAGTATTATTTGTACTGGTTATTATAAAAGTAAAGATACATTTTCATAATTCTGTAAACATCCAAATAAATATGCACTTGTAGAAGAATTTCTTGTTGTCATGTGAAAGCTTATGCCTGGTTAACAAAAGTGTTCTAACAATATATGTCTAGGTTGTACAGTTTTCAAGATATGAAAATTTCTTTGTGAAAGTTTACAAAAAATATAATTTGGGTTTTGTGAGTATTATAATATATTAGAGCATTTATGAAAAATACTATGAATGCACCAGCTAATGTCACTGAAAAAATATGTCTTACTGATAACATTGCTATTTGTACTGTTTTAGCAGCTTTTATTGTTCACACATTATTTACATTTATCTTATGCTTTTTAAGTTTAGTTTTCAGAAAATGCTCTGGAATGCAGGATGCGTGTAGGCTGCTAGAGGTGTGACATTCCACACCGCAGAGGTGCTAATGAGTTGTTAACAATGCCATAAATAACTAAAAACTTATAAAAACCTGAAACGAGCTAAATGACTTAATAACAGTTCAAAACATCTGCACACAAATGCACACACAAATCATGAGCTACTTTGCTTTACCGATCCGATATAGTACCTGTATTAGAGAGTCTAAATACAGTATTCTGAAAATGCAATACTGTAATCCTGCAGTGGTCAAAAAACATGTACCAACCAAATAAAGTCAGTCTTTCTTTTTGATTGACAGCAATTTAATTAGCAAAACTTACCCTTGCTTTAGCTAACTATACCATAGCTCATACACCTAAAAGTGTATGGCTACTAAACCTGAAAGGCTGTGGGTTAAATTACTGGATTGATATAGCCCCAAAATGTCAGACTGCAATCTCATCCACAGGCCGAAAGCATTAGTGGGGTGGTTTGCCTGCTGCAAAGGGATTAATAAGGGATGTTAATAAGCACAAATAAACAGCAGACTCAACTTCTTAAGTAGAACATAATAGTGCTTTCAGCTGTGCTGTAATAAAGAGGCAAAACTAAAAATCAATAAACTGTTTTTTTTCTAATCCTGCACTGATAACATAAAAAGCAACCCCTGACACAAGCCATATGAACACTTAATTCTATAGTCTCCCCTCTCAACTCTAGTCTGACACTGTTTTACCAGTGAGGCCCTAGACTGTGTGAGGTGGACAGAAATAATGCTAAGACAGGAATGATGCATTTCTTTATTGAAACAAACTTTAAAAAATTGACAGATCTTGACGATCTCGAAAATATTCAAATCAGTTATTATGATTATTACTGAAACTTCAGCATAAGGCCCACCACTTATCAGCCTACTCTAACCTCCTTTTTAAGGAAGGCTCTATTGGTATAATGGTTAAGATATTTGCCTGTCAGACACAAGGTATAGGGTTTGATTCACACCTTTGGGAAGAAAACTTGGAGGCAGTTAGCCTAGTAATTAGCTATGAATCTATACCAGGCCCTTAGAGATCACTTGCTGCATTATACAAAGGGACTACATGCTACAAAAGTTTCTTTTAATGCCTTCATACTAAGTAAGGAAATGATGTTTGTTGACATCCGTACTAACTGCTACTAGCAATTTGCCTATTTCTTTTGGAGTTTGCAGATGTTGTTGTATCATCTATCAGGGGAAGCAAACAATTTGGTCTCTCTGTTGTATGAGGGCCTAGACTATCTCAGGGAAATGTCAACCTCACCAAGTTAAAAAAAAAATAGATATTGACAGCAAATATAAACCACCTTGCCCATTTAGACTGCCTGTTTCCATATCTTCTACGTACCTAGGTGACTGCCTGTTTCCATTACCTTCAAGATGCATTACAAATCTTACTCAGAAGTTTATGTATTCCTTCTTTCATCTGGCATAACCACCGTCTTATTTCTATAACATATATTCTTTAATTCTATCATCTCTTATTTAAGAATGTTCCGATCACTGCTAGCATTTCTTTAAAAAAAAAATTTCCTTGTATCCCATGAGCCATTCACTTTTTGCCTTCTTTTTATCTTCACACTGTGTTGCTGATGTTTGTGTGTGTGTGTGTGTGTGTGTGTGCGTGTGCATATCTATACAGAAATAGAGAAATATACATACAGTACATTTTGTTTTGAAAAAGTAAAACTCCCTAATACTTCAGTTTGGTTTCAGGTAATTTATTCAGTCATTCTCTACATTCTATGATATCCACTTTATCCTTTTCTGGGATCTTTCCAGAGTGAATGAAGTAAGGGGAATTTGTTCTCCACTGAAGGACACGTGGACACACTTAATCGCACATAGTGTAAACATATCTATAGATAATTTACAGGATCACCACTTCACCTAACAGCACATCTTTAAGAGGTGTGAGGAAACAGAAGCACATAGCAAAAAAGCAATTGGAAACAGGGACAGCGTATTGACGGCAGATAGGATACCTCAGCCAATTTCAGTTTAATTAAATTCAGTTTTGTTTAGCCAGGAAATGAAAAGACCTGGGGGAAGTTTTCTTTGCTGTGACTGAGATCATGAAATGTATAAGAGAACAAAAATAAACCAACATTTGGTAGAACTTCATTTGAAATAAGTCAGAAAATTAATGTTAACAGGCTTAGACTGTGGTCATCCATTCTCAGATTTTTCTGTCAACTACTTCTACATTATCAGCATGAATGAAGTTTTGGTCCAACCCAAATTAGCCTACCGACCGAGAAAATGATAAATCTACCACAAAGAACAATACTGTTCAAATTAAAGGTATTTTTTTGGGGGGGTGTATCCTCATGCACTCTCATGTTTCTTAAAAAGGTCATCTCTGAGGGCACACAACTTTGGGAATGGGGACCCTCCTGAGGCTGTGTGACTTCAGTGTTGTGGTTTTTGGGGAATGGGGACCCTCCTGAGGCTGTGTGACTTCAGTGTTGTGGTTTTTGAGGAATGAGGAGCTAAGGGGCACAAGAGGCCTGCCACCTGTAAAATGACTAATTGTGACAGTGTTCTTCTGCGCAGTAGGCTCACCATTTTGCCTTGTCATTGAATTAGTTTCAGTGCCATGAGTCACCAAATTCAGACTTGAAGTCATGCCACCAAGCCAGTCAAACAAAACCAAATGAAAAAAACTTCCATTGACAAAGTAGTAACCTCAAAATATGTAATCTTGAGATCAGCAAAGGATTTTTTATACTTGCAAAATCTGTGGAAAAAATGGAAATGCTAACCAGTGATGCCAAAGATTATCCGCTTGTTAAGTATGAAGCAGAAAAAAAAGTTTTGCAATGTACATCTTGTTGACAATTGAGTTAACCCACAGAGAATACATGTACTTGTTTTAGAGATCCTGATTAAGTAAAACATGCACTGCGCTTCAGGTCTGTGTGCACCTACAACCATGAGTTATAGCTATTCCTGCTACGACTGTCCTTTCCGGCACACTAAGCTGACATTGTCTCTACTCATTCAGACCACTTTGCCAAAAAATATACTTTACATATATATTTTGTAAATGAAGTCCATGGTGCTCTCCTTTAACTGTATTATTTTAATGTGTGTATAAAACAAAAATATATGTAATGTTTATTGAACAAACGCTCATGTTTTGTTGTAGATTTGACCTGTATTTTGGTTATGATTGTTTATGCTTTGCTTCAAATAGAAACATCTGAATTCTTTGTTATGGTTGCTTTTGTTGTCTCTTTCTTGAAACAGGTCATGGCTGAAAAGGGTCTATGGAATGGTTCATTTACCTAGTTAACAAATGTAATGTCATAAGTAAACAAACAGATAAATAAAAATATCTTCACTAAACTGCAGACTCTGAGATCTGCTCCATAATTCTGACCGTCTACTCACTGTGCCAGAGGTTCTCCAAGTTGAAAGTTTTTGGCAAGGTCGTTCCATCAAAAAAAACAGTAAGTCCCCCCCCCCCCCGTGATACTGTTGAATACAACAGGACTCAAAAATCCTTGCTTAAATGAGGAGTGAGATATTGAACAAGAGAAACTCAGAGTCTTTTGGTGAACCGTGCCACAATAAAAGTGGACTACAACAAGCACAATTTGTCATTACACTTGATATACCTCTCCCAAGTCCCATATACACCTCTGTATCACCTAAACAGTCGCTCAAAGCTTTCCTTCTATTTTAGTAACTAAGTAACTTGTTTATGCAACACTTTTCCAAAAAAATAAAAATAAATCAGAATGTTTAATTAAAAAGAAGATATAAAACATTCATATATATCACAGTGCTAACAGAATACTGTTAAATCAAATGTATTTTAAAGGTTTGAGTACATCTTTGTTTACCTATGTTATAAAATTAACTAAATAACTTTTGTTTTCATACAGACAAAAAGCCGCAACAGTCTTCTCTTTATTTATACAAAATTAATTGCTTTGCAGTGTACAGTTTTAGTACAGTTCCTGTTTTGTGATGTTCCTAGTTATTGCACTTGGTACATTACATCATTTGTGCTAATCTCTCCATCCACAGATATCAGGACAGAAGGATTCATATCACACAATATGCATTTTCTGGTGAAGAGTACCCATATACACAGGTACAGTTTTATTTATAGGTCCTATTTCAGTGCAGAAAATATATCACCAACATTCAAAAGCAGCAAATAAGAAAAATAACTTGTTTTACAATGTCACCAATGGATTAACTCGTAAACAGAAGAGAAACATGTAAGTCGACTGCAGGGCAGTGCACAGTTCAACATTTATAATAAATATGGTTATAAAAATGCTTATATATCTTTGTTCTCAAACTGATTTCATGTTTATGATTTAGTAAGCAGCAATTACTTGCTCATGACCTAGTTTAGACCATTTTCTGGTACTAATTTCTAATAACTTAAACAACTTCTAAAACTAAAGGGAGATTAAATTAAAATTCCTCTCAGTCCTTGCTGCAACATATCAAAATCCACAAGAATCTAACATTCATTATCAGCAGTCTTGTAATATATTTATGAGTGACTTATAGGATGCAGCGGTTATTATTACAGTAGACAACATAAAAGTCGTCACTAATTATTTCTGCAAAACTCTGTGCATGTTAAGCATCTTGTTAACTTTCTAGTAAAAAGAAAAAAAAACATACAGGATTGACTGGGTTGCCGATCAGAACTTGCTTATTATGTGTTCGAAGCATGGATACCAAGAAATTCACTTCAAGGTGAATCATGGCATCCATGTTAAGAACACATAATATGCAGTTACTATTAGCGATCCATTTCCAATCATAATTCTTAGTAGTGCAATGAAATTTATCTGCACCAGATACTACAAATTAGTGAAAAGTAAGATTAAAAAAAGTGATGTTTTGTGCTGGTTCTGAAAGCTGGTAAGCAATTGGAAAGTGGTTGAAGTTGTAACATATTGTCTGTCTAGGGGGAGCAGTTGTAATCAAAGTTGGTAGGCAGAAACGGGAGTTGAAATGAAGACTTTTCATGCCCTGCTGCTGCTATTTACTGGTTAGCAATGTCTGTTTTGGTGTAGACCAGAATTTAACAATGCCTGGGGGTGCGCTTTAGCAGAACTGAACCAGAATGCAATTTAGTTATTTTATGAGTGTAATCATGGTACTCCATACACTACATGTTTATTATACCACAGCTTTTAATTTATTTGCCTGTTGTTAAACAGCTACAGGCTGGACCTTACCTTCTACAAAGCTACACGTCTGTCTCTCTTTTAATTTAAAGAAGCAAAAATTGAAATCATCAAGTATCAACAATCTCTGGTATTTATTTGCCTTCTAGGCTAAGAAACCCAGTAGCAACTTACATCTACTATTTATACACATGTGTAAGTGACAGACAACATTAAATTATGTTCGACCAGTTTTTACTGTGCTGTCTTGAACATTTCTATATTCTATATGCTATGAAATACCAAACTACTAAACCAAAATGACATAAGCAAAAATATATATATATATGGTTTTGTATACCAACTCCTCAACTTCAGGACTTTTTAAAATAAAAAAAAATGTAATACTCATCCTGTTAACCTACTAACTGCAGTAGATGCTTATACATATACAATATGAACATTTCAACCTGTCATCAGCTAAGACTTCATGGCCCTTACAATTTGTTTCTGTAATTCTTGTGACATTTCAAGGTGTGTTTTGCCTTGACAGTCCACCTTCCAAGAAGAAGGTCAAAAGATATGCAGATGATAATCAGTTTATTATTTAAAGCGCTCACCATCATTTTCAGCGCCAGAAGAAATGTCAGCAGATGATATACAGTATCTGCAGTGAGAGTAGCCTTGACTTTTAATGACCTGACATTACGTAAGGTTGCTGTTATCTAAGAGATTACCAAGGGAATCCAACCATCCTGTTCCCATGTAGGGTCTCTGGATACAGGCAACAAAGTGAATGTATCCTCACTCAGTATTACCTACCTTCTCTCCAGATTCCTTTCTAGTGATAGCCAATCTGACCCTATTCTTTTTTTAATTTAACACAGGAAAAAAAACCTTTCCAATTATATGTTGCTTTTGGTAAAAATTGGAATTGTGAATGGTTGTAGGTGTCATACTCTAGTGGAAAATTACTGCCTGGGCTCATAAAATATGCTTCACAATTTTTTTAATTAACAATACTGTCATTGCTATATAAGGTATTGCTTCAGAATTCATAGAACACAAACAATACCTGCAGCTACCATTTACATTTCACTGATGCATCACATATCAGTAAGGTGAAATAAATAAAATCTTATCAACGAATCCTTCTAAGTTGGGAGTTGCTGATTGAAAGCTTAGTGTCTGTTATTCTAAAAGTGTATTAGTTCTGGTTTAAGCACTTGGGCTTTGGGCCAGTTATTTTACATTAAGAAGGTGTGGTCTGCACTCTTGTGGGAGGAGAGGGTAGATTCTGCCCTTCTGAGCTGAGAGTTTCTGGTTAAAGGCTTATTGTGCCTGCTTATTTGAACTGTTTCTTTCTGAAATTGGTACGCCTTGTTTTCTGTAGCATAGACTAAATTCAGACCTTCTGAATCTAGCTTTGTTTGTATAACTTGGGCACTAATCCAGACCATCTTTTTTTGGAGAAGGTTCCCCTGCACCCTAGTGGGAGGAGTGTGCAATTAGAACTTATCAGATTGAAGACTGCTGGAACGGGGCCAGTTTTTAGCTTTTTATTGGTTAATTTGTTTAAATCAGTTTGCTCATTTGCTACTGTTATATTAAAAAAAAATTATACACTTTATGCATCGCCACTTAACTAGGGTTAAACTATTCCCAGTGTCATAAAGTCTGCTCTTCAAATTTTCCCTTAGAATGAGACAGTTTTTTAGTTTTAGGTTCATAGGTTCATACTAGGCTATCTGCCCTAGGGCATTTATAAGCCCAGCCAGAATGTGTTTGGCTTTCGCCACCCATTTTAAATTTATTTTGCTATGCCCTTTTTCGAGGTTAGTATACTGTGCCTCTGTCTAACAGTGACACAGAAGTGATACCCGGGGTAAACCTACGATCTCCCATCCACTCATTAAGATTCCTCTTGAAGAGAGTCAATGAGGGACTCTGCCTAACCTGGACTGGGATTTTATTCCAGAGTGAAGGGAGCCTCTGGGTTATGAATCTGTCCCTCCAGCATGTCCTATTTATTTCAGTGCTGAGGTTCAAGTCTCTCGCCAGTAGCTTGATGGGATTTGGATTTTCTGAGGTGCAGCATGTCCATTAATTCCGGGTTGGACATGGCTTTATCAGGCACAGATCGCCTCTGAAGAGGCGGTATGCCACTAAGTAGAGCTGGAGTTTCTTTAACCAGGCAGCATATGGCATCTGTTTGAGCCCTTTGATCCTCTTGGTGAGGTACTTTTGGGGTCTTTCCAGTTGCTGCAGGTGTCTGGTAAGGTACATCCCAAAAGGGGCATTGTACTCAATTATGGGCCTGATGAGGGATGAGTAAAGAGGTACGATGACCTCCCGTGATCTAGATGTGAATCTCTTCATGATTAGGTGGGCTATATAAAATGTTTTTCTAACCACTTTGGTCACGTGGTTGTCAAATGAGAGATTGCTATCAACTTGGGTCCCCAGGTCCCTAATTACTTCTTCTGTACTTAATGGATTACCACCTATGTGGTAATTTGTAGGCACTTTGTTTTTGCCAAAGGGGATGACTATACACGTTTTGGCATTTAGCTTGAGGCCATGGCTCTGGCACCAGTTGTCTGTTTCTATGAGGCCTTTTTGGAGGATGCTTGTGTCAGCTGGAAAGTCGATTATGGCACCCAGTTTGCAGTCATCTGTGAACTTGGTCAGCCACAGTCCTTCCGTGTTGGCCTGTACCTCCGAGAAATATATACCGAACAAGAGAGGTCCCAGGACTGAGCCTTGTGGGACACCACTTGTAACTGGTTTGGAGCCTGACATGGCTCCAGCAACTCTAACCATGTGGGTTCTGTCCTTGAGCCAGTTTGCAATCCATCTAGTGACATAGGGGTTTATATTTAAGCTGGTGAGCTTATCTATAATGCCCGAGTGAGCCATTGTATCGAAGGCTTTTGCGAGGGTCCAGGTAGGCTGTGTGGACCACCTTCCCTCCAATGGCCTTGGTGACTGTTTCAAAGAAATCAACCAGGTTTAAGAGGCAGGATCTGCCCTTAACAAAGCCGAACTGGGTAGGATCCAGTGTCTCTAGGTCCCCAATATCTTTATTTATGAGGTCCATGATGATCCTTTCCATAGCTTTGCAGTCCAAGCTAGTCAGGCTTATGGGGCGATAGTTTCCAGGATCCGTTGAGGGACCACTGTTGCTCTCTTTGGGCACATATCCTGTAGTAAGGCTGAGATTGAGCAGTAGTTTTATGTTTTGGTTTAGATCTTCTTGGAGTTCATGTGACACCGCCTGGTCCCATTGATGCTGTGTTTTTGCTTTGGAGACCTGTGCATCTGAGATGTCAGGGGCAGCACTCTGCTGGGATAGATATTTGCCCTTTTGGTGGGGAGGGAGTTTGCGCTGAACCTGTCAGCTAGGATGTTGGCAATGTCTGTGGGTTCGATTATATTTTTGTCATTTTGGACAAATTCTGAGCATATCTGGGAATTACCACCCAGGTTCCTAACATAACTAAAGAAAGCCTTGTGATTATCCTTAGTGTCCTGTGCAATTTTTCTCTCGAAGCTGGCCTCAGACAATTTTATGAGTGCCCGTAGTTTTTTGCCAATACTGATCAGTGATGCCTTCCCTTTTTGGGATTTTGCTCTATCATTTAGTAGCTTCCTCCTTCTATTGTATAGTTTGTTTATGGCTGGGGTCCACCAGATAGGACATCTGCCTTTGGAGGATTGGGTCTTGGTTTTATTTGGGATCGCATGATCCATGCATTCCTGAAGGTGTTCATAGAATGCGTTTATAAAGGATTCTGGTCTGGGCGGGATTTTTTTCCAGCCTGGGGGGGGCTGAAGATTCCACCTCGGTTTTGAGGAGTGTGAAATTTGCTTTAGAGAAGTTTTTCACTGTGGTTTTCTGGGCAGGGGGTGGGGTCGGGATGTGAATATCCAGTGAGATTAGTTTATGGTCTGATCTTACCAGTGAGGGATACACTTCTGGTCTGGAGCATAGAGTCCCCATGTTGGTGATGATCAGGTCCAGTATGTTTTCCCTCTTGTGGGAGTGGTAAATGTTGTTCCATAGCATTTGAGTTTATAAATTCTAGGAACCTTTGGGCTAGGGTGTTGGAGCTAGAGTAATGCTCCCAGTCTATGTTTGGGTAGTTGAAGTCACCCAATATAATGGTGTTTGGAGAGACCTTCATATTTTCCAGTGTTCTCAGGAAGGCTGAGTGGGCTTCCTGGGTTTGGGAGGGTGGTCTGTAGCAGGCTATAAACTGGAAGGCAGTTTTACCCACTGTTAGTTGCACATGGATAGTCTCTGATGCACCAACCTGGAGGTGTGGGTATCTTTGATGAATATCGATCCCTCCTTTTGTGGTTCGGTCCAAGTTTTGGGGCCGAAAAGCATGGTATGAGGTATAACCTGGTAGTGCTGGGGTGCTCTCGGGAGCCCTGAACCAGGTTTCTGTTACTGCACAGATATCGATGTTCTCCATGCTAAGGAGAGTTTCGCATCTTGAGGTTTAGACTTCGTAGCATTACTCTTAGTTTCTTATCCCTTGTGATAGCTATGGAGGTGGGTTTGTCTTTCGAGCCTTGCCTAAAAAGGCACTATGGGGTAGCAAGAGCCTTTGCCAATATCCGGGTGACAGGTGCAAGCCGTCCCTAGCAAAGCATCGTGGCTTGTCGAGCATATCATCCCAAGCTGACAGGCATTGATCCCCTTTGAATGACACCAGTACTTAAGCCAATTGTTGAAATTGATCATCTTGTCTTAATATTGTGGCATCATTCTTGGTGAGGGTAAGATGCTACTCAAGGTCAGGGTCATACTGGCCTGGGCTACATGCTCAGAGAGCTCCTCTATGTTTCTTTTCATGTAGTCCACTCAGGTCATTCACACCAGCATGGACAATGACTGAGTCATATTTGTACTTGCTTTGGAGTGACCTGAGTGCTTGTGTTATGTGGCGGATCCTAGTGCCCGACAGGCTGCTCACCATGACCCTCTCCTTGTTCAGCCTGGTGAGCGTGCCTGACGATTGAGTCACCTATTACAAGTGTATCAGGTGTGTTGTTTAGTCTTAAGGGCTGTGACTGTTCAGCACACTGGCTTTGTGAGATATGTGTTTCACGGTTTTGTTTTGGGGTAGCAGTTGCTTGGTGTTTGCTTTGAGGTCTCTGCTGCTTAGGCAGATCTTTTTTTGTGTGATTATGTGTTTGGTTTGCTGTCGTGGTAGGTCTATGTGAGACTGGAATTGTAGTGAGTGTGGTTTCTCCTCCTGACTGGTTATGCCAGTACTGAGTTGAGAGAGCTTAGCCTCCAGTTTGACTATATGGTTGCATCTCTCACGTGTTGGAATTTGTTGGGAGGAGGAGAGGGTTGTCTGTGTACATGAGGCAGTTGTAACATTGCCTCAAGATTCCCAGATTCACCAGCTGGACCAGAGAGGAGAGTGACAACTGACCTTTGGACATGCTAGAATAATATTGGGAATTCCTTTATAATTGAAAACAAGGGCCAGTTGTAGTGCTTTTAATTTTAGTGCTGACTTATATAACTGCTTTAGTGAGCAAGTGCCAGGTAACTTAAGTGCAATGTGTTACAGGTAACTTAAATGCAAAAACGACAAACAGTAACTTTCTTTCAAGTGAAACAAGGAAATAAGTACAGTAAGCAATGCAGATATCACTAGTGATCCACAGAAGCGCTGAGAAGCTCATTTAGTGGAATTAGCATTCCCGAGGGAATAACAAGCAAACAAACAACAAGCATATAAACAAAGCTAGATTCAGCAGGCCTGGATCTAGTCTATGCTACAGCAAACAAGGACAATTTTAGCACTAAAATCTGTTTATTTCAGCTCAGCACTTGTTCAGAACTCGTAAGCACTAAATAATCTGCAAATTACTACAGCACTCAACTTTCCTCACTTGTCTAGAGGAAAACAATTTTTAGTACTTAATAAATAAGCACCTATCGAGGCATGTCTAAGGGTCAGCTCCTGGTGTTTTCTCTTGTCTACCTGATGAATCTAGGTATCTTGGGGCAATGCAGCAATTGCCTCATGTACACAGACAATCCTCTCCTCCTACCACCCAACACTACAACCTGTGAGAGATCCACTTATATAGCCAAACTGGAAGCAAAGTTCTCTTCACCCAAGATTGGACTAGACAGTCAAGAGGAGAAGGTAAACACTAACACCATACCACACCCATCACATAGTCCCTTAAAACCTACACCGCCAAAACACACACACAGAAACATGAAACACACACCTACATTCACGAAGGCTCTCAATAAAAATCTGCTGAAGCAACAGAGACCTCCAAAGCAGAAATGCAAGCAACCTCCACCCCCCAACACAACCCAAATGACACACAGCCCACCAACTCAGTGTGCCACTCAACCACAGCCCATAAACCATAAAGTACCCAACACTATAGTCATAGGTGACTCTATAGTTAGGCACACTGATGTTCACTCACCAGGCTAAACAAGGAGAAAGTTACTGTCAGCTGCCTGTCAGGTGCCAGGATCTGCCACATGCATAGCACAGCCAGCATGTTTTAGATGAATAGTGCATAATGCACACTGGTCACTCCACAACAAGTACAAATATGACTCTGTCATTGTCCATGTTGGTGTGAATGACCTGAGATGTACCTCCCTGGACTACATGAAAAGAGACACGGAGGAGCTCTCCAATCTTGTAGCCCAGGCAGGTATGACCCTAGCTCTGAGTAGCATCCTGCCATCACCCAGAATGATACCACAGTACAAGGACAAAATGATTGACTTCAACTATTGGCTAAGCTTCTGGTGTCATTCTAAGGGGATCCAGCATCTGTCTGCCTGGGATGACATGATCGACAGACCACAATGCCTTGCCAGAGATGGCCTGCACCTGTCGCCCTTAGGATTCTGGATACTGGCTAAGGCTCTTTCCATCCCTATAGTGCCTTTTTTAGGCAAGGTTCAAATGACAAATTCACCACCTTAACAGGTACAAGCAAACAAAATCTGAGGGTAATGCTACTCAATGCTAGAAGTCTAAACTTCAAAATGCATTCATTCGAGGCACTCCTTAAAATGGAGAACATGAACATCTGTGCAGTGACCTGGTTCAAGGCTCCAGAGAGCACCCCTGCATTACCAGGCTATAATTCATACCACACCTTTTGGCCCCCTAACCTGGACCGAAACACTAAAGGCAAAGGTGTGTCCATATTCATTAATGATATCTACACCTCCAGGCTAGTTGCTCAGCATAATGCATCCGGGATTATCCAAGTGCAACTAACTCTGGGCAAGACTGCAATCCAAATTGTAACTTGCTACGGATCCCCCACCATGCCCCAGGATTCCCACTCCTCATTTCTTGATGCACTGGAAAATATTACGGTACAATCCAACACTCTAATAATGGGCGATTTCAACTACCCCACCATTAACTGGGAAAAACTACTCATGTACCAACTCTTTTGCTCAACGTTTTCTGGAATTCATAAATTCCAATGCCTTGGATCAACTTATCCACACCCACACCAGGGGCAGCAATATCATAGACCTGGTCATTACCAACAGAAGCGATCGATGTTCCACACCAGAGGTCTATTCCTCGTTGGTCAGATCCGACCACAAGCTAATCACCCTAGACATCCACATCCCACCCCCCCACCCCCCATTAGGGAAACCACTGTAACAAATTTCTCCAAAACCAACTTCACGCTTCTTAAGATGGAAGTGGCAAACTTCACGACATCCATGCAGATGGACAATAGAGGTACAACTGCTGAATCCTACACAAATGCACTTTATAAGCACTTAAACGAGTGCATGGATCGTGCTATCCCTAACAGAACAAAGATGCTATTCTCCAAAAAAAGGAAGCCAATCTGGTGGTCCCCTGCCATAAATAAGCTCTACAACAGAAGAAAGAAACTGTTGCAAAAAAGCATGAAATCCCATGATCGGAGGAACTCCCTGATCAGCCTAAGTAAGAAGCTGAGATCCCTCATAAAATCCTCCAAAGCTAGTTACAAAAACAAAATCACCACTGATTCTAAAGACATCCAGGAAGCATTCTATAACTATTTCAAGAATCTCAATGGCAACACTCAGATCTGCTCTGAGTTACAGCACAATGCACTAAATATACAGAACCAACTGATATTGCCAACATCCTGGCAGATAGGTTCAGTGCTAACTTTAACTCCCCTCTCACCCACTGAAAGGCCCATCTGTATACTGGAAGAATGCAAAGCTCCTGTAATCACGGCTGCACAGGTAAAAACCACACTCTCCAAAGCCAAGAAAGTACAGTTGTATACACTTACCATAAATGTAGATGTTTGAGTGTATTCACTGTTGCACTCATTACATTTGGGTAATCTGCTGGCAGGTTGCCCTCAGTCAGCCTGATTAACAAAGTCTTGGGTCCTGCGTTGGTTGCCGTCCCTTCTTCCATGACGTCAGGTCGTCAGGGGTATAAAACATGCAGCCGACGTCATTACATCAGTTGTTCTTGCCCCAGATGTCAGGTGCCACCCAAATGGGGAGCAAAATATATATAAATAATTTAAAACATAAAAATATACCTCCAAACAAAAGCAAATACACTGAAAAGGCTTTTAAGTGTAATAAAAGAAAGTAGAGGCATAGTAAGAGAAAAAACAGGGGGCTGGAGGGAGGGTAACAAGGACTGCAACAGTGAATACACTCAAACATCTACATTTATGGTAAGTGTACACAACTGTACTATGTTCTTCGTGTTTCACTGTTGCAGTCATTACATTTGGGTAGATTCCCAAAGCTATGGTTGGGAGGATGGATTTTTACAGCATTAGAGCTGGCTATAAGGCCCTGCAAAACAGCAGTGGCAAAGCCAACTCTGGATTTAGAGAAAATTGGTAAATGATAATGCTTGGTGAAAGTATGAACTGAAGACCAGGTAGCAGCTTCTAGAATATCCCTGGTAGGAACACCTCAGAGAAAGGCTGTAGAGGTAGATACAGCCCTGGTGGAATGAGATATGATCCCCTGGGGGATAGGTTTTCCATGGTGCTTATAGCAGAAATGAATACAATGGCTTATCCATTTGGAAATTGTTTGCTTTGAAATAGCTAAATCTCAAAGTTGTCTGTGTACATCCAATGAATGCAGAATCTGCTCCCCCTTGTTCTGTGGATTGGGAAAGAAAGTCGGCAAATGAATGGACTGATTAAGAGCCACACTGGATACCACCTTGGGCATGAAGGATGGGTTGGTCCTGAGTGACACCCTGTCCGCATGAAAGATGATGAAAGGCTCCACTGCCATAAGGGCCTGTAATTCAGAAATCCTTCTAGCCAAAGTGATTGCTAAAAGGAAGGCTGTTTTCCAGGAAATAAATTTTAAGTCTGCAGTAGCAGCTGGCTCGAAAGGAGGGAGAGTGAGTTTCTCCAATGAAAAGTTAAGGTCCCAGGCAGGGGTTGGAGCTCTCCTAAGTGGCCTCAAGTTTTTGGCCCCTCTGAGATACTGTACTTGTAAGAAATCCTTCACAGTTTGCATAGATTTAGCTTTATCTTCCATCTTTTTTAGAACTTCTTCAGCCTTATTGCCAAACAGATGGTCCTGCTGCAAAGGAGCATCCAACAATTTTGCTTTAACATGATCAGGCAGAGATTGCTCCTTAAGCCAAGCATGCCTTCTAAGTACAGACCCAGTAACAGCAGCCCTGCAAGAGGCCTCCAAAGGATCAAAACCACATTGCAAAGTATGTTTTCCAACTTGTTCAGCTGAATGCAATAAATCCTGTAAATCCTTATTTTCCACACAGTCAGAAATCAACATAATTTTCTGTTAAAGCAATCCCATGATATGCTGTTGATATTTGAACATATGGAATTGACAGTTTAAAGCCCTGATTGCCAAGGTTGCAGAAGTATAAACCTTTTTACCCCATCTATCCTGTGCCCTGGAGTCTCTATCAGAAGGGGTTGGATTTTTAGCAGTAGAAGCCTTAATGCCCTTGGGCCCCTGAGAAATTGTTTCAGGATCCGCAACAGGATTTTTGAAAAGGAATTTGTGAGAGTCAGGAACCCTGTAGTATCTGTCTGGCTTACAAGGGGCTGGAGGCAGGGAATCAGGGGCCATACTGGATTCTGAAAACACATCATCAACAATGTCTAGTACAGGAGGTATAGCCAAAGGCCTATGCTGAGGAAGAAGAAGGAAATCCCTAAGCCTCTTTTTGGATTCAGAAAAATCCTGACTTTCCCAGTGGAAATGCTCCCTTAAGGCATGTAAATTTTCCCCAAAAGAAAAATCCTCAGGGGGAGAAGCAGAAGGAATGGAATCCTCTGCATCAGAGTCCTCATAAGTAGGTATGGACAAATCCTGTTCATTAGAAGAGTCAAAAGAAACAGAGTCCTGTTCAGAAGATTCATAGTCAAGTTCAGCCCTAGGCCTCTTAGAAGGGGGGTTGACTACCCCTGATTAGAGTAATTAAATCTTCAGCCATTTTGATCATTTGTTTTTTAGGCATAGGGGCCTGAACATGTGGCCTGGGCATAATTTTTTTTAGACATAGATCGAGATTTTGACATTAATATTGAAGATGGCGTCGGATTAATATGCAAAGCTGTAGGCCCGAATACACCCTCAGAAACTGGTGCCTGCACAGCAGCTCCGGACCCATCCAAGGTAGAGACATCCACGGGTTCTATAGGTGAAGCATCTCGCGGCATACCTGACTCCAAATGGGTCTCAGTTGAGGCCTACGAATCAGAAGTAGCAGGTATCAGGGGCTGCAAAAGTGTCTCACTGAGTACCGGCGAACTGGCGACTGGCTTAGGAGAAGCATCGTCGGTCTGTTTTGGACCTCAACGGCCTGTCTCTGTCTTTTTCTTTGTATTTTTTTGGTATTCTGGTAGTCAGATTGTTAACCGACATAATTTCTGGATAATTAAACCGAGAACCAAAATATTTAAAAGCAAAAATGTACCGACGACGAATAGTGCGCTGATTAAATAAAGCACAAAACTGACAGCAAGGTCAGGGCCTAAGCAAGGAATACAGTACAAATGAAAATCCTTATGAGGTATTTGCTTCCCACAAGTAATACAATTATTAACTTTTACTGACATCGGTAAGGAGCAAGAAAACATTTCCCCAACAGGGTACTTAGCTTTTAGTTTAAGACTTTGGTTTTGAAACTCGAAAACAAAAATTTCAGGAGTCGGCCAACTGGCACTTGCGAACTGCTTCTGCTTCAGGCACCGTGCGGCAAGAAAGACTGATGTAATGGTGTCGGCTGCATGTTTTATACCCCTGACGACCTGACATCATGGAAGAAGGGACAGCAACTGACGCAGGACCCAAGACTTTGTTAATCAGGCTGACTGAGGGCAACCTGTCAGCAAATTACCCAAATGTAATGACTGCAACAGTGAAACATGAAGAACATCACAGCATCCATGGGACCTGACAACATCCCAGGCTGTATTCTACAGGAACCGCAGAATGAACTGGCACCCCACTTAAGCACCATGTTCAATCATAGCCTCACCTCAGGCTTTGTGCCCACTGAATGGCACACAGCAACGGTTATCCCACTCCACAAAGGGTGAGCCACCATGGACCCTGGGAACTACTACCCCATTAGCCTAACGAGTCTGGTCTGCAAGGCCATGGAACATATCATCATGGATCTTATACACAAAGACACTGGTAATCTCCAAACTCTGGACCCCACCCAGTTTGGGTTTGTAAAAAGCAGATCATGTCTCCTAAACCTGACAGACTTCTTTGAAGCAGTCACCAAAACCGTAGATGAGGGTTAGGTGGTTCACACAGCCTATCTAGATCTCGCCAAGGCTTTTGACACCATCTCCCACTCTGGAATTATAGATAAACTCACTAAACTAAGTATAAATCCCTATGTCACAAGATGGGTTGCCAACTGGCTCACTGACCGAACCCACACTGTGAAAGTAGCAGACTCCAAATCTGACTTCAGACCATTGACAAGTGGAGTACCACAGGGTACAGTCCTGGGTCTTCTTCTGTTTGGTATTTACTTTTCTGAAGTACAGGCTAACACAGAAGGTATTTGGCTAATGAAGATGACTGCAAACTAGGAGCCATCATTGAAACTCCTAATGATGTGGACATTCTATAAAAGGGCCTCATGGAGAGAGATGCCTGGTGTCAAAGCCATGGCCTCAAGCTCAATGCCAAAAAGTGCATTGTCATCCCCTTTGGTAAAACG
>NC_056735.1:186829611-186922111 GCF_019279795.1 Protopterus annectens
AGGTTATGGATGTAACTAAAGAACACGTTATGGTTGTTCTTAGTTGAGGAAGCTAATTAGGATTTGTAGTATGCTTTGGAGGACTTGACAAGAAGTCTTATTTGCTTGTTTAAGCTGAGGAGGGAATGTTTCCAGTTTAGGGCTCGCTCTCTCTTACTCTTACACAGCAATTTCTTCTCCTTATTGTAAAGTCTGTTGATGGCAGTTGTGACTACCTATCTATATCAAACAAAGCTCCTCATCAGCACACTCCAAGAAAAATCTTGATGATTGGATGGGAAATAGGAAATTAACCCCGGGATCACCTCTGTGTCTCTGCTCAACAGGAGCACAGGAAAATAATTTTCTTGGGTGGCGAAAGCCAGGGTACCTTTTTTGCTAGGCTTATATAGGCTCTAGGGCTCATAGCCTAGTACCTACCTATGAACCTATGAAAGCCACAAAGCATTAGGAGCGAAGCAACTCAAAACATGCTTCCACATACATTTCTGTTTCCTGTAATAATGCATAAAGTACCTCAATACTATGAGCCTTAAATTGGAAATGCTTGGGGGTAGTTAATGTTTTCCTCCAAATAAACTTTAAGTAACAGTTACATCATTTTAAACCACTGCTTACATGACCACTGATAGAAGGAAGAAACTTGTGAAAAATTATAATTCTAAAGTGTTCTGTCTGGCAACTATGTTTCCATGTTTGTTGAATGATTCATTCTACATTTTCCTTTCAGCCTGGTACACAACCAAATTATGTTCTTAGAGCCCAGCAGGCTCTGACCAAGTAAAGGAAGCTTGCAACTTCTTTCACAAAGTTGCCTTCCTTTGTAATTGGAAGAGAGCAATGCTATCCTTTGTTTAGGATACAGCAACATAAACTGACCAACCTAACAAAAACTGTACAGACTATCTTTGAGACAGATAACAGAGGCTACATTTACAAAACCAAATCCAAAATGAAAGCTACACAGCAAAGGAGTTTCTTGATGCTGAAATATCAAACAAAATCTAATTAAGTAAATCCAAACCTTACTGGTTAAGCACTTTTATCAATTAATTTGGAATTTTTCAGAAACGGAAAACAAATCACATCAGCAAATCATTAAATACCCACAAGGGGTACATACTACAGCAACCTCCTGTTGAAACATTCATTACCATAATCACAAATTGTATAAAGAATTTCATAAGCTTTGTAAAAACAAATATCAAGAAACTGCATTGAAAATAACTACAGGCACATTACTCCTGTATTAAAAACAATCAGTCTTAAAATGTTGTTTTTAAGTACACTTGTTAAAGACATACTGTCATTCCAACTCATTTGTACCATTGTATTTGCTCTCAATTACCAAGGAAGCTCTCTCTATTCTAATAAGTTTTTCCAGTCTCCCCCTCATTGTTCCACTCTGAATTTAAGAAAGTAGAGATGAACAAATTTGTTTACACAGAGTATCTTTACAGTGTGTGCATGTATGTGCTTGTGCATGCGCGTGTCTGCGTATGTGTTGTGTGTGTGTGTGTGTGTGTGTGTGTGTGTGTGTGTGTGTGTGTGTGTGTGTGTGTGTGTGTGTGTGTGTGTGTGTGTGTGTGTGTGTGTGTGTTACGCCTTACCTCAAGAACATGCTCTGCTTGCTGCTCACGATCCAGCTTTCTTGATGTTGTCGTAATCAAACCTATGGAGAAAACATGAAAAAAATATCTTAAATGATAAGGTCACAAAGCTTTCATTATTAGTCAACAAATAGCCTGGATATGCACAACTTTCAAGTGTTCATTACGAAAGGAAAGAAACATTTGTAGCTGTCTAAACTGGAAATCTAGCAAATGCCACTATTGTAACCCTAGAGAAAGATGTGCTGCATAACTGAGGGTCACTTTTCCTTGGTTGATGTGATGCTTAAAATATTAACAATCAGAATCAGCCTGTCTCTGTGGTACATAGGAATGGAGCCCTGACTGTGACCCAGGCAACCTGGGTTTGACTTGTGGCCCCACCACTGGAAGAGCCAGTCAGGGAGGGAAAATAATGAAGGGGCATGACTCACTCAGTTCCTCTGGGGTGGAGAATCCCAGGTGCCTGGAGAGCATATACTGAAGTACAATTTCTCTGGTGGAGGCCAAGGTAACTACTTCAACTGCTTCAGGGCAGGGAAGGGGGGCTGATTGCTGGTAATGATGTCCCTTGCAGAAATGAGGGACATCCAGCATGGTATGCCCATTGCATGTCCTCCCTTCAGCTGTTTAGCCAAGCACCTACAGAGAGGTAGTGTCATAAAAGTTAAAAACTCTTGAACCACCCTAATCATTGCTTTAATTATAAGCCTTTTCAGCTGACACTCATCCTCAGTTGAATGGGTTGACTGGCTGAGAGGGTACTGATGACTGATACAGCATGGCAGTTAAAAAGTGCAAAAAAATAATAATAATCAGAATCAGCCAGGGTGCTGTGGAATGTTCTAGTGTAAGACTCATCTTCCACAGAAGCAAAAGCAACCATACATATAAGCTCTGGGACATGTTACCATTTTTTTGGTGAAATAGTGATCAAATTAGAAAACCTATGGAAAACAAGATATTTCTTCTCTCAAGTGACATAGAAGTATTTGAACTGTCCATTTTATTAACATCATAGTCAATATACCTCTCCACTTGTAAGCATTAAAAATCATTGCAGCGCTGCACAAAAATGATCTCAAATGGTCAGAAAGGGGAGCCTTTGCTATTTTTTATAACAGAAGATCTTCAGTTACTACACTCCATGTTTTCGAGTTAATTATTTTTTTGGTTTATTTTGGTCACTTAACATATGTATTCCCAGACAGATTTATGCTGATGAAAGAAATCAATAGATTGAAGAGGAGAACTGCTAAAAGTTGGGATACACATAAAAGTCCTACGAAGGTGCACATCAAAGTGCTAGAAGGATAAACATCAAAGTGCTATGAAGGTGCACATCAAAATGCTACGAGGGTGCACATCAAATTGCCATGAGGGTATACATCAAAATGCTGCAAGGGTACACATCAAAGTGCTATGAGGGTAAACCTCAATGGTATCCCTAAAATCAGATTCCTGTTGTAATTCCAAGTACCAGAACTGTGATCCTCACAACAAGTGAATCCATATGTGAAAGTAAAAATATATGCTAAGCCTGAGGCTGGGATACCCAGAAGTATTTCCCCTATTCTAAGGTAGCCTGCCCTCAGAATTAGGATGTGTCAATAGCTGGGTTGTATGGGAAGCAATCCTTCATGTCAGGTGGTGCATGATAACTACAAATTGCTTTAATGGTAGTACAGCAAATTTAAACATCTGTTGTATTTCTGTCACTATCATAGCTTATTTTCTGAAGTTCTGCAGATCACAATTATAGGTATCTCACTTCTGATGGGGAGTTAACTAAATCATTTAATCTGAGCGGTATGAATCAGCATAGCACTAAGACATTCTAAAGTGCAGAAGGGTATGGGAGGACAGTAAATTACAGCACGTCTGGCCACTTTGAAGCAGCTTCACCATATGTTCCTGATGTGCATGAGCTTATAAACAATTTGCTTGTTTATGTTACAGTGAAGCATGTGATTTGCTACAGACGGCATTGGTCTGTTTTGACAGATTCTCATTCCTCCAAAGTTTTATGACCATAGAGTTGGTACAAATAAATTTAGGGATGGGGGGGGGGGGTTCTCCCATTTTGTCAGTATATAGCAAAACTACCATTTAACCCCTTGTGCACTGCATTTTTTCACTTCCACTTTTCTCAGCTCATTACTAGCTGCTATGAGGAGAATGTTTTCAACCAAAGAGAGAATGGTGTCCAACCAAAGGTTATATTTGTCAATGCCATAACTCCACCTTCAGACCAACTTTCTGGCTGTCACTTGTGTGGCTTGCAGTATGCTTCCTCTCTGCCTAGCTAACAGGCCGTTGTCTGCTTTTGGTCTCCTCACTTTTCCTGTGTGCTTCATTTCACAGTTTCACTCCATCCGGTTGTTGTCTTCTTAACTGCTGGTTCATCATACTCCCTTTAATCTCCCATAATCTGTAGATTTTCTATTCATTCATAACTCAGCTTTGGAGTGGACTTCTTTTTAACCCCTTGATAACATCATCAGATTCTAACATCCGGTTCAGAACTACCATTAAATCATATCTGCACAGCTCCATCTCTTGCCAGTATTGATGTGTAGATATATAATTACTGTTAATCTGTATCCTATACTCTTTCTACTTACATGGTTATGAATGGCTCCTCTGGTTCTCCATATTATCGTGCAGCTAACCCAATTTATCTGATGTCCTTTTTTTGCTGACCCAGTTTATCTTAAAGATGGAGAAGTGTCTCAGCCAGACATTTTAACTACCAGAGATATGAAAATAGCTGCTTTGGTCTGTTTTTTTCCCATTGCTGGCGGAAAAAGCAGTTTATAGGAAGTGTGTATCTCACAGACCTGTGGTGTAGCTGCATACCTTACTTCACGATAGCTCCCAAAGTATAAAGCAGTCTTTGTTCAGAGGCCTAGCCCTCTGGTTGGTAGGCATAGCTGACAGTAGTAAGAGAACATGTTTGGTCTACAGTGGAAAGGTTGGGAGTGGGTAAAAAAACAAACAAAAAAAAAAAGGAAGGTACATTTTATTTAATTATATCAAATGGTGGACTGGAAATGTGAACATTTTATTACAGTTTTTTAATACAAAATGGTGGACTAGACACCTTACTTGACAAATCAGCAACAGTGGCTGACGGCCATTGGCCATTCCTCTGTGTCATTTCAAAAGCATCTAGATTCGGATTAAGTGCAGATGATGGGTGAGTGCCTGGTGAGGTTGCTTTTTAGGCTAACTCTGCCCACACCCAGCAGCAGGGTGATGTTACAGTGTAGTCATGAATAAACATTTTCCTGTGTTTCTCATCCACATGAATATTCATCTGGATAAGCAAGCACATAATACGGACTTGGTAATTCTCTGAACAGACACAGGGAAAATAAACTAATGATAAATACTATTTTTTAAATAAATGCTGAGCACTCACTACCCCCCTTGTGATGTGCAAGTGTGTACTTGTGTAGTTTGTAAGCACTACCTAAGAGGAGCCGCCCAAATTTGACAAGAAGGGAACCAAAAAAACACACTGGGCATATCTTTAAATCCTTACATCACATCTTCACATCTTTAAATGTACTTTAAAATAGCAACTGCAAAACCATCTCATAGCATAAGGTATAAGCGCTACCCATGGCAAACATTTGGAAAGATGAAGTGAAATGCCAGTGCACAACAACAAAAATGTTAATACACACTAGTGAACACGTTAAATCAAGTATCTAAAGCAGCATTCTCTTGTTTAAAGACTTAATGCACAGTAAATGTCAAAATAAGTCAGCTGACTGCAAGTTTAGCAAAGTAAATCTGGGGAAAAAATAATAAAGGATGTTGGTGTAATTATATTTGCTGATCCTCTGTTCATTTGCTATAACAGTGCCAATGGCAGGGGGGCAAGGAGGGCTTTGCTCACTTTGCGAAATGATTTGTATGTTAATGACTACATACATGTACCCTAGCAAAGTTAAAAAAAACAATTCCTTGCTATTCATTACGCTTTCAACCGATACAGTAATACAGTAAAACAAAGCTGTAAGTAGGTTAGAATATGTACACAGTCTGTATGGATGTAAAAGTTGTTGACTGGTGAATACTTCTGTGTTGAAGCTTTCTAAAGTTGAATTTATGCTGTTAGTACTCCAGTTAGATGCAAGATATTTTTTTTGAGAAGTAAGTTGCGACTGTGAGCCTTTGCTTCCATCATGTAAGAATAATATGTGGAAATTGTAGTATCCTCAGTTTGCCACTATGGTCTTCTGATTTATGATTGTATTTAGAATCCTATACAAAAGCATGCCTATTTCTTGGAAGTGTATTTAACCTTTGTTGAGTGACATGAGAAGAGGCTTCAATATTACATATGCCTAGAGGGGCCTTTAAAGAGCATGCAATCTACGCAACACACCGTTGAAAATAACTGGAGAATTTCCATAGGGATAAACATGTGGTATGCTCATGCAGCCCCCCCCCCTTTGCTCCTACATAGTACTGCTAAGAAGTAAAATTTCAAAAATCAGAAAGGCATTTGAGGTGCACATTTCATAAAAGATGACACACCCAGAGCCACTTAATTATCATTTTAATTACTTAGACTCTGGAGACTCACAACTCACGTGTTAATCAACATACAATATATGCATGATGTCACTGGTAAATGTGCATGACATGCCAACCATGCATCATTTACATACTACGTCACAGGCATAAGGCATGTCAGTCACAATGACCATGCCCATTGCTAGGTGAAATGGCCTGTGGGTTAAGACACTTCAACAAAGCCACTTTTTATTTATTACAAAACACCTTGTGGTTTGCAAGAATGGATTCTTTCTTTCTTTCTTGGACTATCTAGCAGACCCAGTGTCAATGTTAAACAGTTTGGTGCTTCTTGACTGGAGGAATGAAATTATAGTCAGTTGAGAAAATAAAAAATCCTTCTGCAAAGGACAGTTTTCCTTTTTTTCCTGAGGGGACCTGAGGACACTGAAGAACGATCAATCATCAATGATCAATCAGAATGTGACTATAAAGTGATTTCAGTGGAGGTAAAAGCTGCAGTAGGTGGCCAGGGAAGGTTATTTATTTATTATTTTGATATAAAAAAAATTTTTCTTTCCCTACTTTCCCAGTCCATTCCTTCCTCCCTGCCATCTTTCTTTCAGTAGTTAACATTGATATACGGGGCACCTATGCTGAGACTTTTGTTGGAGTCTATAACGTCTGCTGCTCATCACACAGTGGCATTTATCAGTGTCTTGTGTAGATGCAGGCACTTAGAAACTACATTTTCCCGGGTCTACTTTACACGCTCGAAAGCTGAAAAACCCGAATCCAAATAACGTGACACGTAAAGAGCGAACCGCAAACACGTCGAACGAACGAAACCGTGAAAGTGAAAATATTGAATTCGCATAGTTGGCCCATCTACGGTATAGCTCCGTAAGGTAAGTGTGTGATAGTTACGGACCTTAGGGTTAGGGAGGGGTTAAGGTAAGTGCATAGGTAGGTAGTGTATGTAAGGTTTTGTGTAGATAATGTATGTAAGGTTTAGTGTAGGGTTTTGTTAAGTGTGTGTGGAATATTTAGTTTGTTTAGGTATAGCTCCATAGATGAAGTGTGTGGTAGCTACGGACCTTAGGGTTAGGGAGGGGTTAAAGGTAGTGCATAGATAGTTGTGTATGTGGGGTTTAGTGTAGGGTTAGCAGTAGGGTTTTGGTGCTTTAACTTAGGGTTAGAAGTAGGATTTTGGTTAGTGTATGTATGTGTTTTTTTTTATTGTGTTTGGGTAGGCAGTGTGTTGCGGGTGGTGGGTTGGCCGACTATGACTGTTCGAAGTTTTAACTTTCGCACTATAGTACGGTTGACGTATTTGCGGTTCGCTCTTTATGTGTCGCACTATTTGGATATTTTTTTTTGTGTTTTGAGCGCATAAAGTAGACCCCATTTTCCCTATAATACTTCCCCTTTTACTTTACCTAATACTCAGGTACACAAAGAGCAACTTGTTTGGTCACTGAGTCAAACATACCATGAGGAGCACCTCTGCATGTATTCAGTGAAACATAGCATGAGGAGCACCTCCGCATGTATTCAGTCAAACATAGCATGAGGAGCACCTCCGCATGTATTCACTCAAACATAGCATGAGGAGCACCTCCGCATGTATTCAGTGAAACATAGCATGAGGAGCACCTCCGCATGTATTCAGTCAAACATAGCATGAGGAGCACCTCCGCATGTATTCAGTGAAACATAGAATGAGAAGCAGCTCCGCATGTATTCAGTCAAACATAGCATGAGGAGCACCTCCGCATGTATTCAGTCAAACATAGAATGAGAAGCAGCTCCGCATGTATTCACTCAAACATAGCATGAGGAGCACCTCCACATGTATTCAGTCAAACATAGAATGAGAAGCAGCTCCGCATGTATTCACTCAAACATAGCATGAGGAGCACCTCCGCATGTATTCAGTCAAACATAGCATGAGGAGCACCTCCGCATGTATTCAGTCAAACATAGCATGAGGAGCACCTCCACATGTATTCAGTCAAACATAGCATGAGGAGCACCTCCGCATGTATTCAGTCAAACATAGCATGAGGAGCACCTCCGCATGTATTCAGTCAAACATAGCATGAGGAGCACCTCCGCATGTATTCAGTCAAACATAGAATGAGAAGCAGCTCCGCATGTATTCAGTCAAACATAGCATGAGGAGCACCTCCACATGTATTCAGTCAAACATAGCATGAGGAGCACCTCCGCATGTATTCAGTCAAACATAGCATGAGAAACATAGCATGAGGAGCACCTCCGCATGTATTCAGTCAAACATAGCATGAGAAACATAGCATGAGGAGCACCTCCGCATGTATTCAGTCAAACATAGAATGAGGAGCACCTCCGCATGTATTCAGTCAAACATAGCATGAGGAGCACCTCCGCATGTATTCAGTCAAACATAGCATGAGGAGCACCTCCGCATGTATTCAGTCAAACATAGCATGAGGAGCACCTCCGCATGTATTCAGTCAAACATAGCATGAGAAGCACCTCCGCATGTATTCAGTCAAACATAGCATGAGAAGCAGCTCCGCATGTATTCAGTCAGACATAGCATGAGGAGCACCTCCGCATGTATTCAGTCAAACATAGCATGAAGAGCACCTCCGCATGTATTCAGTCAAACATAGCATGAGCAGCACCTCCGCATGTATTCAGTCAAACATAGCATGAGGAGCACCTCCGCATGTATTCAGTCAAACATAGCATGAGGAGCAGCTCCACATGTATTCAGTCAAACATAGCATGAGGAGCACCTCCGCATGTATTCAGTCAAACATAGCATGAGAAACATAGCATGAGGAGCACCTCCGCATGTATTCAGTCAAACATAGCATGAGGAGCACCTCCGCATGTATTCAGTCAAACATAGCATGAGAAGCAGCTCCGCATGTATTCAGTCAAACATAGCATGAGGAGCACCTCCGCATGTATTCAGTCAAACATAGCCTAGTTGTAGTTTCTCCCCTCATAGCACCCAAGTTAACCTGCTGTACCACCCTTTTGTAGTTCACCTAAAAAAGAACTGACACCATGGATGGGCACTTTCTAAATTTTTCTGCTACCAGCTTAGTTATACATGATTGTGGGAATTGTCTCATATTCACTGACAACCAAGTAATGTTTAGAGAAACAGATACAGTATGTGAGAGATATAATTACAAAATGTTACTGGAGGTAAGACTTTCACACAAAAGCACTCAAAATAATAATCAAGTTGTCAGTAGCATAACTATTACACCCACCACTGACATAACACATAGATCAGCAAATGCTGAGGTATTTAAAAACAACCCTCCTAAACTCCAAAGACCTCCTAGACATCTGTCTTACAAAAAGAATCCTCAGCAACCCCAATGGCACTCTACCAGAGCAACAACAAACAGAGCACATACAGCTACACCCTTTGTACCCTCAACTACAAAGGGCATTAGGCAAGCCAACACACTGCCCAATATTTTAATCATAGGATACTCCATTGTGAAAAATACAGATGTCTTGTTCTCAAGGCTAAATAATGAGAAAATCACAGTCAGTTGTTTATCAGGAGCCATCCGCCAAATGACATTCAAGTCATTAGACACAAGTACCAGTATGACTTGGTCATAGTCCATGTGGGTGTAAATGACCTGAGATATACCTTCCTGGACTATATGAAGAGAGATATTATGAAGCAGCAGAACAGATCAGAGGACTATGGGGCTGCGAGTACCCTACTAAGAAAGGCATGTAACACAATGGCATTTATCAACAAGAGATGCATGTACCTTGAAAGGATAACAAAGAATGCAGAAAAAAAAAAAAGTGTGCAGGGACAGGATCCTCAAAAGGGTAAATTTTAGCCACTACCCACTGCAGAGGATACAGCAATGAGACTGTGAAGAGAAACATTTTTAGGCCAACAGTATTTCTTCGTGGAAAAACAGACAAGTAAATAAATTCACAAGTGAAATGTAGAACTGTATTACTGGTATGAAAAAATGAAATGGCCATATTTACCCACTAAACTATGTGCTTAATTTGAATTTGACACTTTTAAGTTATGATGCACAGGGTAAAAACGTACTCATAAGAGAAAGGAAAAGGCCGATCTAGCAGGAAAGATTTACAGCAACCTTACCTGGCAGACAGTATACACCTTGCAGTCATGAAAGCATGCCTTAAACTTGCACAAAATCCATTTCTGACAGCAGTTCATTTAGATTAATTACCTGCCTGTCGATACTGAACCTGGCTTAGTCAGGTAACCCAAGAAGCACCTTAAGGAGAATCACAGCCAACCTCAACCCTAACTTTACATGTCAAAACAGTACTGGTGCATCAGAGAGAGATAAAGTTTTAAAAACAACCTGACACAACTGAATGACACAGAGGTAGATAAGCAAAATGCAGTTTTATCCGAAAGATAGACCCTGATAGTTCTTGGTGAATCTTAGTCACTGAAAACCTCTGATGGGAGAATTGCATTGCTCTTTTATCTTAATGTTCTCACCACAGTCCCAAAAGTTCATGTCTAATATAGTTATCAGGGTTTTATTTTCTATGAATAAAAGGAATTACATTAATCTTAGATGCATGCAGAATGAATATCTGCTAAGGAGACTATAACTGGCAGTACGATACTCCCTGAAAGAACAGAAAATCTTTATTTTCCTGTTGTGATACTATGTTTTTCTCTTTTCTTTAGGACGCAGTAATAAGCCAAAATTCGGAACACTGATCTGCAAGCAATAACAAAGCAAGCCTGAACCTCACTGCTCCCATTTTTATAGGATTGATTTAATTTAATCAGATGTGCAAAGGCAGACATTTTCTTATGAAAATATATTTTTTTACAGGACAAACCATACCCAAAACCAGTGCAAAGGACTGGACTTCAGTTTATTGCCAAAATGCCATTACACCTTTATAAAACTTAAGTTGCTTCTGCTATTTCATATAATATTCAAGTATTTTAGATACATAATAATTGTTTTATTCAACTATTATAGGAGACTTAGGACATTTTTTTTCTCCTACAATTTCAGGATGTTAGCCATTTTTCATGTTTTTTTGTAGGACACAGCTGCCCAGTTAGAGAGTAACCTGAATAAAGGACAGGTAGTATCTGAATTCAGTACGATGCCAATCTAAAGAATTCACAACAGCAGCAAGAAGCAAGCTCCATTCATCACCCTCCCATTATATATAACACATCAAGCATAATAAACAGACAGATGCACAACAGTGCAAACTAATATTCCTTCCTCCGATCCATGGCTTGTGATCACTACTACAAAAGTCATACGGTAACAGCTACATGAAAATGAGTTCATTTATGAGACATTTTTCAGGCCAGTAATTTGATCCCAGGTTTAACAGCTGTAAGCAAGAACCTGACAAACTATTACAGTGGACCCTTATTGCCTGTGTCTCTCTGCCATGTAAAATTATACATACCTCTCACTAGATGTTTCATTAGCTTTGACCTCTTGGTGAACCTTTGCCTTTATTAGTATCTTAGGTCAGACTGAAGCCCGCATTAATGAGGACTTCCATGTGATGAAGCTTTTGATTAAAAAGTGAACATATATTTCATAAAGGCAAGGATGTTAAAGTTATAAGGTGCTTTGCGGAGATGATAAGTGCAATATAAATCAATTAAACATTTTACACTAACAATGCAAGCGCTAAAAATAGCATTTAGAAAATCAAAGTACAAACACTTACCTAGTCACATGGAATATCTGATAAATACATGTCGTAAAGAATGACACTGAGAAAGATATATAATCCCCAAATTCAACAGCATGTTAAGCATAATACCACAAAAAAGTTACTCTTTTGGGGACCAAAGTAATCAAGAAGCTTTATATTATGCATGTTTATGTACTGAAAGTCAAATAACTCATGCTCATTTACACTTAACGTACAAGAAAGGACACAAAGTTGTAAGTTGGTTACAGCATTCAGGCCGGAGACTACTGAGAAACAATGATTCCCTTACTTCAGGGTCAAATGCCTGGTCACAGTTCCAGTTATCAAGACTTTGTTTAAATGTAACTAGAGTACTTGAGGACGTAATCCATGTAGGAAGCTTGTTCGACATTTTTGGTATTCTTAAAAGTTAGAAACTATTGACTTAGTCTTATGCTGAAGAACTTCAGCTGAAAATTACAATAATTGTTTCTGAATATACATCTGGGCTGATACCATTCAATGTTTAAAACTGCTTGCAAGGTTATATCTTAAAATAATTTATAATCCAGTGTGAACTATTCTCTTTAATAACAATACATTATGGTGTATAAATTATTTACATTTGTCCTTATGACACATTTTCCCGGTTTGCTCTACTTACACAAGTAAACCTCTTCTGTCCTGATTCCAGGCCTTTAAGTTGTCCCACATTATAAAGACAAAATAATTGACCAGATATATGCCTTGTACAATGTTGCCAAACACTAAAGGACTCTTGCAGGGAGTTTTTTTTAACCAAAAGTCCTATTTGTTTCAAAGCTAGATAATGTAATGTGACAGTATGTTTCCAAAGAAAAGTTTGCAGACATTAAAATGCCAAAATTGTTGAACATCTTGACTTACTTTAATGTCATCAAAGAAAAGGAAAATTATTTTATAACTTTAGGTTTCCCAAAACCAGTGGCGGCTGGTGACTTCAAATCAAATGGGGGCTGCAGGAGACAGCTGATTGGGTGGGGTCAATGGGAAGGGGTGCGGCCAACTAGAAAGGGGAGGAGCTATGCTCAAAACCACAAAAACTAACTAAATACACTGCCCTGGGTGCCAAACCGTCATTATGAGAGTCCAATCAAGACAAAGTGAAGTGTAGAAGAATAAAAATATTTCAATGCATTGGCTGCATGACAGCTTACTTAATATCTAGATGGAAACAAAAAGGTTGTGAGGCATGAAAAAATAAATTACTTTTTAAATACATTAATGGAATGCCAGTCAAAATCAAGTATAAGAAAAACAAGCAGCACTCAACTCAAACCACTTCTTGCATTGCAGTTCTAATTATAATTTATATTCAGCTTTATTAAAGTACCAAGTAACATGCTGAAAGTAGAAATCTCTGATGCCCCCACTTGTAAAAATGTTTCTTATCCATAAAAAGACCTGCTGCCTGACAACTATCTACTTGTTTCATGGGGAAAACATGATCAAAGTAAAAAATGAAAAGCAAACAAGAAATAAGCTCAAGATACATTACTTAAAAGGATTACTGTACAGGTTATGGACCACACGATTGGCATTCTGTTTAGTTTACGGGTAAAGCCTGCAGAGATGACTGGAAGTCCCCAAGTGTAATGAGCTTCTTAAAATAATGTAATCCTGTCCTTTATTACAAATACTGTCATATGCATTTCAATACCCAAGGCTTATACATTATCTAGTTAAGTATTCTCTACATGGCAACAACAGAAAGGCTTTCAATGTTGGCAATTCTTTAACAGTATGCTTATTAAAGCTTACTTGTATCTTATGATTTCAGCCAAGCTTACCTGATGGTCATTAAAGTATTGCTACTTAAACACAGAGCAACAGGCACTTTGAGTAATAAGCATAAATCAACAGTACAAAAAATATGACAGAAACCAGACCATTCTGCAAAAATCAAGGACAGATGAAAAGCCACTCTAGTACTTGTGTCTACCTTGGATGCGGGGGATACTTTGCACATTTACACTGCATAACTACTCCTTGCCTTGCTTCGACACATCCAGAGTCACTACATGGGGGAGTGGGGTGCAACAAGTATGTCACAATTTGAAATGTCTCTGGCTGACTGTGATGGCCCTGACACATTTGTCATACCTCTCAACCTCAGAGCAAGAAATATGGACAAAGCCATACACAGACGTGGGACAAAGGCCCACAAATAAGGACAATTTTTAAAATATTGCTCTTATAAACTTAGAAAGATAATAGAATAGGTCTTGCATTAGTATAAATTTTCTGAATGGTATGAAATCTAAAACTCAAATGTCTGTCATTATTTTCTAACTTCAGTCTTTAATGATTTGTCACTAATTTGCCAAAAAAACACAATTTTATGAAAAATGGACCAAAAATGTGATGCAAAAATATAAAATAGCCACACAATGCAGTTGGGAACCTGTCAAAGAAGGGACACTTTAATATTAGTACTGCTAACTTGAGCAGCTGACAAAATAAAATAATCTACATGCATTTCTGAAATAAAAGTAATCTATAACTCTGATTATTACAGTTATTTCTTAATTGTAAACCCTCCATGTTTTCTTCCAAAATTGCTATTTTGCAGAGGGATTATTAGGGGGAAGAGCAACATTTTGAGCCAAAATCAGGGACAGTTGAGAGGTTTGGCTATGCCTAATTCTATAAAGCAATTTATTTGCATGTACCTCTCAACCTGTTAATGCAATAAATCTGGACAAGGCCAAATATATTGGGGAACATATAAACAGTACTAAAATTGCTCTTGTATAAACTGAGACAGTTGATAGAACAACAGGTCTTACTTTAGCATGCATTTTTCTGAAGGTTATGAAGTCTGAAACTCAGTGTGTCATTATTTAGTGACTTAATTCCTAAATGATTTGCCAGAAAACCACAAATTTTATGAGGAACAAACCAAAAATAAGAAGCAAAAATCTATTCATTCTTTGAAAATCTGGACAGTTGGGAGGTATAGTTCAGCTGGGGCTGTCTTTAAGTTTGCCGCCCTTCCCCCTCACAAAATCATAGGTTCATAGGTTGGTACTAGGCTATCGGCCCTAAGGCCTATGCAAGCCTAGCCATAACAATTCCCTGGAAATTTTTTCCCACAATATTTACTTCTCTGGGCCCCTGTCTAGCAGGGCGACTGACATGATCCCTGGGGTGAATTTCCTATCTCCCATCCAATCATCAAGGTTCCTTTTGAAGAGGGCCAATGAGGTGCTCTGCTTGACATGTATGGGCAGTCTATCATGGTCGAATGGAGCCTCCCCCTGCAGCCATTCCAATGATCCATTACTTGGCTATTTCACTCCATTTACCATAAACACTAATGTGCATACTGATTTACTTCTATGATGATTTGGACTTCATTTGAAAGTTTTATTTTGCATTTTACAGCACAAACACTAAGACATCAGCTAAACAAACTTAGCATTAAAACTTCTCTGCCCTTGAAACTCACATTCATTGAAACAACATTGAAACCCACATTCAAAGAAAATACATTTTACCAGTGGCAAATAAAGATTAATTCTGGGCTGTTTTCAAATCATAGGCCCCTTGCATATGAAACATACATGTGCTCTTTGATACACCTTCCTATTGTTTTGAACATTTTTCCAGTAAACAATGAAACAAAACGCATGCACCAATAATGACAAAATTGCCCAATTCAGAACATCTTTCCAGTAAACAATGAAACAAAATGCATGCACCCATAATGACAAAACTGCCCAGTTCAGAACATTTCCATCATAAAAGTCTACTCAAACTTCTACAATCCACCATTATCAGTAAATATGCACAATTCTACAGTCCACCATTATCAGTAAATATGCACAATTCTACAGTCCACCATTATCAGTAAATATGCACAATCTCTGAAGAAGTAAAAAAGTCATCTAAATAATTCCACATTAAATAAATCTGTAACTAATGAAGAGGTTGCTGCTAGCAAACACCTTTATATTTCATGGTTTCATCGAAAAATAGTGTCTGATGCCCCTGAGGAATAAATTGCCTATATTACATTAAAAATGATAAGCTAGTAATATTGCAATAGGAAATGGATGGCAACGTGATAACAGACTCATAGTTAGTATCTTAACCTTTTCAGTATGGCAGCATTCACCCCTTGTGGGAGTAGAACCAACAACCTTCTGCATCAAAAGCAAGTACACAACCTGTTGCGCTATTAACAATGCAAGCTGACTTAGCATAAGCAGCACTAAACTTCTCTTCCCCTGCAGCTCTCAGCTCTCAGCTCCTTGTAAAATCTACTCAATACTCAACTGCATCTCAACTTCACAGCACAAGAAATCTGGAAAAAGCCAAATTTATTGGGGGGGGGGGTCAAAAGGCCAAAAACCAGGGACACATTAAACATTGCTTGTATAATCTTGGAAAGTTGCTAGAATAAAAGGCTGTGTTACCACCATACATTTTAGTGCCAAGGTCCCTGTGCAAAAGAGTCAGAGCAACATACCAATATGCCAAATCAGCTGCTTTGTGAAAGTAAAATGCTGTGTTACCACCATACATTTTACTACCAATGTCCCTGTGCAAAACAGTCAGAGCAACATACCACTATGCCAAATCACCTGCTTTGTGAAAGAAAAATGCTGTTACCACCATACATTTTACTGCCAAGGTCCCTGTGCAAAACAGTCAGAGCAACATACCACTATGCCAAATCAGCTGCTTTGTGAAAGAGAGGAAGACTGAAACTTAAATGGCTATCATTTAATGAATTCAGTTCTCACCATAGCTGTCAACCTCTTAGCACAAAACACCTGGACAAACCCAGTAATGAGGGAATACAGCCCTCAAACATATTCAGTGAACTCAGTTCTTGCCATAGCTGTTAACCTTAGCACAAAAAACCTGGACAAAGCCAATAATGGGGTAATACAGCCCCAAAAATAAGGACAAATTTCAAATATTCATCTTATAAACTTAGAAAATTGCTAGAATAAAAGGTTGTGTTACTATGTATTTTCTGAAGAATATGAAGTCTGAAATTCAAATGCCTGTCAATTTTACTGATGATGGAAAAAAACAATTTTCAGCAGAGGCCCAGGGAGAAATACTGCAGACACATGTCTTTGTAAAATGGCAGGACACCAGAGCAAATCCACACAAACACAGGGATGAAATGCAGACTCCACACAGAAGGCACCCCAGCAAAGAATCAAACCAGAAAACATATAGCTGTGAGGCAACAATGCTACCACTCCACCATCAAATATGTAAGGAATTAAACATTCAGAAACCTGAAGTCTGAAATTCAAATGCCTGTCAATTTTATTTAACATTTGTTAATCAGGACAATCTGACTTGGAACAAAAAAACAATTTTCTGCAGAGGCCCAGGAAGAAATAATGTAGACATGTCTTTGTAACACGGGAGGACACAAAAGCAAACCCACACAAACACAGGGAGAAGATACAAACCCCACACAGAAGGCACCCCAGCCAAGAAACAAACATGAGAACCTGCACCTGTGAGGCAACAATGCTACCACTACACCATCAAATATCAAGCATTGCAACATTTAGAAACCACAGATATTATGAGGAACAGATCAGATCAAATATGAGAAACAAATCTGCAATTTTTTTTTAGAAATGGTGGTGGGTAGGGAATTTAGGTCCTTAACACCTGCATACAAGGTAAAGGGTTCAAGCCTGAGTATCTCTACCCACCACCATTTGTTCTCTCTAGCCACCAGTATATAGTAACTGGGGCATTTTACAAACACACACACACTCTCCAAATCCAGCGAATGAAGCAAGCCCACAATCCAAACACCTACCTGAAGCCTTTGTCCAGCAGCCAGTCCCGCGAGAGCAGCTCAGTCCTCCTCATTGGTTCTGACTGTGGCTGAAGCAGTCCGGAGCTCCTCTGTTCTGTGCGGTCGTCACCGCACAAATTCCTGGTATCTCACAGCAATGATTGCTGGGTACCTCTTTCTCCATATCCGGACTGCTGATAAAGGCAGTCTGAGTTGTCCGTGCATGCGCAGAGATCGGGACTCGTGGATTTTTTTTTTCTTTTTTCTTTTTTTGTTTTACAGATTTTTTTTTGTTTTTTTTCTAGGTGGGAGGGCTGCAGTCCAATAGGACGAGCCGCCCCTGCCCAAAACCCATAACATAGGGTTTGTAAGTTCCAATTTAAGGCCTACAGATTCATCCCAGTTTACTGTTTATTGTGTGTAGCTATTAATATGAACAATAACATTTTCATTAGAAATCTCACTTTACAGTTGTGGGCATATTTACTAAGTCAATATTGTTCATCCTGTGGAATAGTTAAAAAAACATTAAACAATGCAAGTTCCAATACCGTCCCCAGAAGGATGCCCTTCTTAAATGGTAAATATCCAGATCTTATGCTATGCAATACTACTGACCTAAATCTGTCAAAGTTAATTTTCACATCACATGCAACACACCACCAGTCTCAACATAGACCTACTAAACCAAATAACACACAAATACATTAAAACATACTCGGAGGCTCTAAATAAAAATCTGCAAAAGCAACAGAGACCTCCAAAGCAGACACCCAAGCAACCTCCACACCCCATCACAAACCATGAAACACATACTTCACAAAACCAGTGTGCCACGCAATCACAGCCCTTAAGGCAAAATAACATACCTAACACACTAGTAATAGATGACTTTATAGTCAGGCACACTGATGTCCCACTCACTAGGCTGGACAAGGAGAAGGTTACAGTTAGCTGCCTGTCGGGCGCCAGGATCCGCCACATAACACAAGCACTCAGGTCACTCCAGAACAAGTACAAATATGACTCTGTCATTGTCCATGTTGGTGTGAATGACCTGAAACATACCTCCTTGGACTACATGAAAAGAGACATGGAAGAGCTCTCTGATCATGTAGCCCAGGCCGGTATGACCCTGACCCTGAGTAGCATCCTGCCCTCACCAAGAATGATGCCACAGTATAAAGAAAAAATGATCAATTTCAACAATTGGCTAAGTTTCTGGTGTCATTCAAAGGGGATCTAGTATCGGTCTGCCTGGGATGACATGCTCGATAAGCCACGTTGCTTCACAAGAGATGGCTTGCACCTGTCACCCTTAGGCTTCCGAATACTGGCCAAGGCTTTGGCCGCCCCCATAGTGCCTTTTTTAGGCAAGGCACAAAGACAAACCCACCACCATAAATAGCACAAGTAACCAAAAACTGAGGGTTATGCTACTTAACACCAGAAGTGTAAACCTCAAAATGCATGTACTCGAGGCACTCCTCAGTATGGAGAACATCGATATCTGTGCAGTAACAGAAACCTGGTTTAAGGCTCCTGAGAGCACCCGAGCACTTCCAGGCTATAATGCATACCATACTTTTTGGCCACAGAACGCGGACTGAAACACAAAAGGTGGGGGTGTATCCATATTCATCAGGGATACCCACACCTCCAGGTTAGTGGCACAGCACAATGCCTTAGAGATCATCCATGTGCAACTAACAACGGGAAAAACTGCAATTCAAATTGTAGCTTGCTACAGATCACTCACCATGACCCAGGGACCCCCTTTCCACATTTCTGGAGACACTGGAAAATATGAAGGTCCTACCAAATGCCCTAATATTGGATGATTTCAATTACCCAAACATTAACTGGGAGAACTACTCAAGTACTAACTCCCTTGCCCAACGCTTCCTAGACTTTATAAACTGGAACGCCCTGGATTAACTGGTCAACACCCCCACAAGAGGTGACAACATATTGGACCTGGTCATCACCAACATGGGCAACCAGTGTTCTACACCAGAGGTCAAACCCTCACTGGTTAGATCACACCATAGACTAATCACTCTGGATATCCACATTCTGCCCCCACCCCCAATCAAGGAAACCACCATGAAAACCTTTTCAAAAGCAAACTTCACATTACTTAAGACAGAGGTGGACAGGTTCACAGCCCTATTGCTAAAGGACAACGCTGTCCAAGCTGCTGAATCCCTTACAAAGACACTATATGAGCACCTGTAAGAATGCATAGATCGTGCTACCCCAAGCAAAATCAAGACTCACTCCTCCAGGAAAAGGAAACCAGTCTGGTGAACCCCTGCCATAAACAAGCTATACAATCGGAGGAAACTAGTACAGAAAAGAGTAAAATCCCAAGAAGGGAAGACATCCCTGATTAGTATCAGCAAGAGACTACAATCCCTCATACAGTCATCCAAGGCTAGCCTCGAAAGAAAAATTGCCAAGGACTCCAAAGATAACCACAAAGTGTTCTTTAGCTATGTCAAGAACCTAAGTGGAAACTCTCAGATCTGCTCTGAGTTAGTGCAGAATGGCACAAAATACACTGAACCGACTGATATTGCCAATGTTCTGGCAGACAGGTTTAGTGAAAACTTCACCCCACCTCTCACCCCCTAAAGGGCCCATAACCATACCAGAAGAATGTAGTGCCCCAGCAATCACTGACACACAGGTTAAAACAGCCCTATCCAAAGCCAAAAATACAGCTTCAATGGGACCTGAGGGTGTCCCAGGCTGTGTCTTACATGAGCTCCAAAATGAACTAACCCCTCACCTAAACACACTGTTCAAACTCAGCCTCTCTACAGGCTACGTACCCATAGAGTGGCACACAGCAACCATTATCCCGGTCCACAAAAGTGGATCCACAACGGTCCCTGGGAACTATCACCCTATAAGCCTGACTAGCCTGGTCTGCAAGGCTATGGAGCGCATCATCATGGAATTCATTAACAGAGACATTGGGAACCTTCAAACATTGGACCCTTCCCAGTTTTTCTTTGTTAAGGGCAGATCATGCCTCTTAAACCTGGTGGACTTCTTTGAGACAGTTACCAAGGCTTTAGATGAGGGAAAGGAGGTCCACACAGCCTACCTAGACCTCGCAAGGGCTTTCGACACCATTCCCCATTCAGGTATTATAGACAAGCTCACCAGCCTGAACATAAACCCCTCTGTCACGAGATGGGTTGCCAGTTGGCTCATGGATAGAACCCACACAGTGAGAGTTGCAAGCTTTAGGTCCGACTCTAAACCAGTTACAAGTGGCATCCCCCCAGGGCTCAGCTGTTTGGTGTATACTTCTCAGAGGTAAAGGCAAGCACAGGAGGACTATGGCTGACCAAGTTCGCAGACGACTGCAAACTGGGGGCCATAATTGACTCTCCAGCTGATACAGACATCCTCCAGAAGGGTCTCACTGAGATGGATACCTGGTGTCAAAATCATGGCCCCAAGCTAAATACCAAAAAGTGCATAGTCATCCCCTTTGGAAAAAACAAAGTACCCATGAACTACCACATACGTGGTAGTCCCCTAAATACAGAAAATGTAATAAGGGATCTGGGGACCCAAGTAGATAGTAATCTCTCCTTTGATAATCATATTGCCAAGATGGTTAGAAAATCCTTCTATGTGGCCCACCTAATCACAAAAAGGTTTGCATCTAGAACAAAAGAAGTTATTGTGCCCCTCTACTCATCACTCATTAGACCCATCATAGAGTACAATGCCCCATTTGGGATATACCTTACAAGACACCTGCAACAGCTGGAAAGACCACAGAAGTACCTCACCAAGAGGATTACTGGCCTCAAACATATGCCCTATGCAGCCCGACTGAAGAAACTCCAGCTGTACTCTGTTGCATACCGCTTACTCAGAGGTGATCTCTGCCTGACATACAAGGCTATGTCCAACCCAGAATTGATGGGCATGCTCCACCTAAAAAAAAAAAAAATCCCCAAGAGCCACACGCTCTAGGGATCTAAATCTCACCACAATGATAAATAGGATGTGCTGGAGGGATAGATTCCTGTCCCAGAGATTCCCCATGCTTTGGAATAGGATTCCAATCTACAATAGGCAGAGCCCCTCACTAACACTCTTCAAAAGAAACCTTGACGAGTGGATGGGAAACAGAAAATTTACCCTGGGGATCACTGCAGTGGCTCTGCTGGACAGAGGCACAGGGAACTAATGTCTCTGCTGGAACGAGGCACAGAGAACTAATCTAAGGGGGCGGCAAAAGCCAACACATCCTGGCTAGGCTTATAGATGCCCTTGGGCAGATAGCCTAGTACTTACCTATGAACATATAGCTTTCACAATAACAGAAGGAAGAAAGGAATTGAAAGTCATGGCTAGATATCCCCCTCTCTCTCTCTCTCTCTCTCTATATATATATATATATATATATATATATATATATATATATATATACATACATATATGCACATATATATTTTATAAATATATATATATATATATATATATATATATATATATACATACATACACACATATATATATACATACATACACACATATATATATATATATATATATATATATATATATATATATATATATGGGTCTACTTCATATAACTGACATTTCATTTGACTGAATTTCATCTGACCGAGACCAAAATACCTACTTTTCAAAATACTGAAAACTCACTTGACTGAAACTAATAACACTGAAACCTTACAATGCTAAATTTCAAAATACTAACTTGTAAACTATATACATGCACACTTACAACACCAATGACTAACTCTTTCCAGAACTTAAAAACTACTTACGTACCCTCTTAACAGAAACCAGACGATATAAAACCAAACTAGGTGGGGGGCTACACCACCCACACCCCCAATGTGTGTGTGTGGGGGGGCTGTGCCCCCCCAACTATATATATATATATATATATATATATATATACTAACTCCAGGATCGCACTACAGTGGGGAAAGGGCATATATCTTTTTCAGTGGTCTACACGCTGCCACTACTGCTGGGAACACACAAAACATCTGCCATATTACTTGAGATACTTCTCATAAAAATGTAAAACAGACATACCCACATTTAAAAACATTACAACACTACTTTCTACATGACTATCGGTATACTAATAATCAGCACTATAGGCACGGCCGGCTTTAGGCATAGGCGAACTAGGCGACCGCCTAGGGTGCCGTACAGGCCGGCCTTGTAAAGGGTGCAATTTTGGCTTAGTTATTTGTTTATTTTAATTAGTTTAATTAGTGCATTCTTTCTTCCCAGTGCCTGCAGCAGGTGGCGGGAAGAAAGAATGCACTAACTAAACCAATTAAAAAAAATACAAGGGCGTCGGAACCATGGGGGGTGAGCGCCCTCCCACTTTTACAGCTGCAGCAGGTCGATTGCCCTATTAGCATCTTCTCCTGTAATGAAAATCATGCGTGCTTACGCCAGCTTGGAAGTCAATCCAATTTTCAGTCGTGCGCAAATTTTAAGCTAGCAGTTCCGTGAAGTCGGGTCAGGGTTAAGTCCACGTGGCAGTTTGGTTTAATATATATCTTAGGGCACAGATGGCAGGAATAAAAGGGGTTCACAGTACAGAATTAGTTTATAGCAGCAGGCCAGTACTGAGATTGCTTGAGAGGTTTGCCCGTTTGCTGATAAAACAGTTATGTTAGTGGCTTTATTAAACAATAATGTATAAAAATATGAAAGTATGCTTGAAAGAATTGCAGGAAATGTGTGCAATCACTTTAAATTCATTCATTCGTTTTCAGTTTGCCCACTTAATCCCGATCCAGATCTCAGGGGAGTCAGATTCTATCCCAGCACTCAATTGTCAAGGGACAGCGTAACAAATTCTGAGCAAGGTCCTACTTATCTACTGTCACACAGCACACACACACCTATAGGCAGCTTGGTGGAATATCAATTCACACAGTAATTCTGTGAGAGAAAAAAAAAAAGAGAGAGAAGGATCTTTGAAGGAAAACAAAAGTTAATAAATATTTTAGAGGTAAGACATTAGGAACAGAAGTAAAGTAAAGAGAAGGTGGGATGTTATTTCATGTGACCTGAAGGTAAACAAATAAAGAAATAAGCTGTCTGAATTGTGAAATTAATACGGAGAGGCATCATCAGTTAAAAACAAGAAGTTGTTCATGTTTGTAGACTTTTGGTAGGACCCATCTGGAGTATCGTATGATGTTCTGGAGAGGTACATATGGATGAGAAGGATTTCAGAGTAGGGCAACAGAAATGTTGTATGGACTGTTCAGGACAGATGTGAGAAAAGTATTATTGTGTGGTGAATAACCTTGATGAAGATATAGTGCAGAGTAGAGCAGAGTATACTTGTGGAAGACAAGACAGTTCTTATAAAGGGTGGAGGCAATGTAAACTATTAAATCTGAATCTGTAGCTTATCCAGAAAATAGAGAAATGGTCAAGCTGTGTGGGCTGTGGGATCCTTACCTGCCATCATAATCTCGTTTTGTGCTTCAGGGTTACTTCATCTTGTGAAACAGGCTGGCTTTTACACAAAACGTCAGCATTGGACTACTCTTTGAGGAACACTTTACACCGTGCCATTTCATTTAAGAGATTCTTTGATGTACTGTCTAGCAGAAAATTAGTATTAGAGGAAAAAAATCTTCTAACGTTTTACTTCTAAATACTCTCAACAGCTCTTTTTTTAAATATTGATCTTTAGCATTCAGTTTTGAAGTTATTGCAGTAACTCCTATATGGCTATAGTTCATTTAACTCAATGTTTCACAAGAGCTTGTGACATTACTGAAAAATGTGTGCTATTTTTCTTTCTGTAAATAAACCTGCATATGAATTTATAGGCTTTAATTGTAAGGTGATTACTGAGTGAATTTTTAGCATTTTAGTGGAGAGGACTAATAAAAGCTCCTTTAAGAAGTCAGAGCAACAGTATGCAGTGCAGCCTAGCAAGTCAAGTTTGTGAATTTATAAATACAACCACTTTAAACTGCTTTACTGTTCTGTACATAGAGATCTTGTACACATGACACCTCCATTTCAGTTTTGCAGCAGACATAGATTGCAATACCCAGGGGGTCTTTATTTGGATGAAAACCAAGAGTAGAGTAGTGGTTTAGGAAATTATTTATTGTTTGTTTACTTGGCTATGAGTTCTGATCTCCACAGTTGGCTAATGCTGCACAAATGTTTGTTGCTACTGTCAAGTTCTCACAGAGGGTGTTTGTCTGATGGTACTGACAGCCGAAACCACTTATGCATTGTAGACTTCATATCTTTCAGAAATTGTATGCTAACACAAATCTTGTTATTCTAAAAACTTTGTAAGAGTCTGATGAAGTCTTATTTAAGACAAAATCATTTACTGGATGAATTATTTGCTTGAATTAAACTTTGAAACAGTCGTTTTAGATTTGTAACTTTCTAAGTTTATAGGTTTGTAGGTTCATAGATAAGTACTAGGCTAACTGCCCTTGTGGGACATTTTAAGACTAGCTAATCACCCCATGTGAGAATCAATCCCTGCACTTTCTGTTTGTAAGGGAAATACCTTAACCATTATGCAAATCTCCCACCCAGAGCAAGCTTTAAAATCTGTCTCTTGGCCTTTGTCACCATAGGGATGTGGTTGTTAGGTGGGTGCAGGGGTCATGAAGAGCAAGTTTTTGAATTTGCGGCTGTTTGTTTAAATGGGTCTATATTACCAGATCGAAAGCCGTTTTTATAACCAAAAATGTGGTTAATAGAGCTTGCTTTTGTGGGGGGCTGCACCCCCAACCCAACCCCCACTAATTATATATACCAACTCTGAGATTTCACTACAGTGAGGAAAGGGGAATTTTCTGATCTTCACTGTACAGCGATCTGACTATACACAGTTTTTTTATCAGCTTTTTCAGTTATAAAGTTGTTCGATTAATGGCTTTTTCAATGTGGTAATATAGACCAGGGGTGGGCAAACTTTTTGATTCGTGGGCCACATTGAGTTCTAACATTTGACAAAGGGGCCAGAACAGGAGCAGATAGATGGCATGCTTTGAAAACATCACCTCATTGGGGGAAAAATACACATCTTGGGATATGGAGAAAACATGTGCTTTAATTTCCAATGAAAATGAAGAAAAGCATCACAATAAAATCTCTGACTTCGAAATGAGTCTTTAAACACTGAAAATCAAATAAATGACCATTTTATTTTAAAGCACTGAAAGTTCTGTTATCCTTCAGGATATCACCATCACTCTCCTCCTGACTGTCTTTTTCAAAACGGCTGGTGATATCTTCATCTATTAGTTCCACCGCAGTCACTGTCCGCCGTGATAAACTGATTTTCTCAAATTTGTCTTTGGTCTCCGGGCACAAAATACCTGCTGTCTCTACCATACATTTTTTTAAAACTCGCCTCAGACAGTGGTTTGCTGGCCTTTGCTATTTTGAATGAAAGCATAAAACTGGCCTTGGTACTTGACTCTTGAATGGCAGTTTGACGGTGAAAAAAACTTTGCTGAGCCTTCAAATTAGCTGCCACCTTCTCAGCAGCAGCTTCCCGTTCTTTTGTTGAGAGCTTGCTAGCATAATTAGCGTGCTTTGTGGCAAAGTGACGGCTAATATTATACTCTAAAAACCGCCACAGTTTCTTGGCATATCAGGCAAACAGCAGATGATCGGTGTTCAGTGAAAAAATATTTAGTTGTCCACTCCTTATTGAACACTCGACATTCTCTGTCCACTTTCCTTTTCTTGGGTCCGCTCATCTTCATAGAGGGGCGGTAGGTCAAAGGGTAAAGTGCAAACGTGGAGTAATAGGCCTACGCTTCACCTCAACAAAGCCAATATATCTAGAGTGCGCCATCTAGTGAGGAAACATCAGAATTGCAGGGGAAATAAAACATTAACAAGGTTAATTTATTAAATTTTTTCAAGTTTGGCGGGCCGAATCAAAACGTTTAACGGGCCGTAGTTTACCCATGCCTGATATAGACCGTTTAAATCACTGTTTGTCTTGGGACTTGTCCCATCAGACCTCTTGCATTACTAATAGAAAACCATTAAAGTAATGGCTGCCAGAAGCAGACATGAGTAGAAAGTGGCTTCTGTAATTAAAAGTATTTTTTATAATGATTTTGCTTGAGATTCATCTCACGGGCCTTGCTTAAGTAGTGTTAGGTAAAACAACTGGTAAGGCAGTAAGGAGAAGAAGGGAGAGCAGCTGTGTACCACATTTAAGGGCAGACAGCAGCAGAAACAGTAGAAGACATGGGGTAGAACCAGTTCAGGAAGAAAGTGTAGGATCATACAAGGCTGTTACTAGTCTGAAAGATATCAAAGGCTCATTTTATCATTATTGTAATGAAAGAAATTTTGTGTGGCATTTTTATTACTTTTAGTTTTACAGCAAGTAAAGAGGGTTGAGATTTTTTTGTGTGTGTGTTGTATGATGTAGTTTGTCAAATATGTAACCCAAATAATCAGACTGCAGGAAAAAAACAGATCTTCAGGAATGGTACAAGCAGGTATGTGCAATTCATGTGGTTTGTGAGTGTATGCATGTGTACATAATTGGTCAGACTATATGCACGAGTGAATGAGAGAGTGAGAGAAACCAGATTGGTGTGTGCCTTAACTTTCCACCATCCATGAGTTTGCCTCTATTTCTCATAAAATGTGAGGTTTTCTGACATATCTTTGTAGGCTGCAGTTGCTAAATGACAGACAATTGATGTCCTTCAGAAAATGCACATTAATGTTAAATCTATGATTATTATTACAACCTTTTCAGTGTTTAGGAGGATTAGTTAAAATTTCCATAGTAATGGATTTTTGTCCACTTATTCCTGAGCTAGAAGATTGTGTGCATGTGTGTGTGCGTGCTTTGGTCAGGGGAGACTGTATATGTATGTATGTGTGTAAGAGACACGGAAGAGATTGGTGAGTGGCTTGATTCTCAACTGTCCAAGTTCACAAAATATACATGATCTTATCTCAGGTTTTTGGTTTATGCCTTGTATAACTTTTGATGTCAGTTTTCCTGCTGTTTCAAGTGAGTTTTGCCATTGTTTCAATGAAAGTGAGTTTTGCCATTTCAATGAATATGAGTTTTAAGGGCAGACAAGTTTACTGCTCATGCTAAGTCTGTTTTTATTGTGAGAGTGTATTGTTTGTTTAGCAAATGGCTATCTGTGTTTGTGCTATTTCAATATCTGTAATCTTTGTAGAAGCAAATAGAATATATGCGTAGTAACTGGTGAGATAATCAAGTAATGGAATACTGGAATGTCTGAGGAGGGGGCTGCTCCTTGGGTTTGCTGCAGGAGGGGCTGCTCTGGGGTGGCGGTCTATTACCCTTCCTAGAACCCTATTTGACCATGATCTGGCTCTGGTATTTCAAGTAGAAAATACATATGCAAAGGTAGCTGCTGTTTAATTACATTACAAGGTATATTTTTCTTCCTATGCATTTAAATAATTTAAGGAAATGACTGCAGTGGCTTTCTTGGGGCATGATGCAGTGGGTGTGGCTCAAATAGGGGTGTTTCAGGAGTGTGGTGAGGGTGGAGCTTAAGGGGCGCCGGAGTACTACTTCGCCTAGGGCGCTATTTCAGCTAAGGCCGGCCCTGACTATAAGTTACAGTTATTCTTTTTTTCACAATCAAGTCACAGGAGAAGGGAAACCCACATCATGTCTATGGCCTACAATTCAGTATAATGAGATTCAGTTAAATGAGTTTTCAGTACTTTGAAAATTCTGTATTATGGTCTCGGTCAAATGAAATTCAGTCAAATGAAATTTCAGTCGTATGAATGTACAATAACGCCAAATTATTTCCATTTAGGATATTAATGAGATACATGTTCAAAACATTTTTCATGAATTTAAATCGGGCTTATTGGACAATAACTCTCAACCTCATTTCCTTTCCTACATATGAGGGTTAGATGGGATATTTTCCAGGATCCTGAAGTATATACTAAAATATCTGGGAATGTTGTCAGAGTCCACTAATGTAGTTTTATAAAATATTATTTAATGTCTTTGTTATGGATTGTAAAATGATAAATGGGCAAGAAGCCATTGGAGAAATATTATACTCAAAGTCTAAATGGTTTAGAATCACTACAAATAAGGTTAATAAAATAGCTGTTAAATTAATTTACTCTTATAGTAGGATCATAAATCAATTCATTATTAACATTCAGTGTACAGACAGAATGCTGTTGCTTAGTATTACAATCTTAGTTTATTTTCATAAACTGATTGCACCTCCTTATTTTTTTTTATTTTCAATTCCTAGCTGATTTAATCTACTTCAAGATAATTTGAGTATTTTATAGTTATTGAAAATTGTTTCTTTCTCTTGTAAATTCTCATTAATAATTCTAACATAATTGTACTCTAGATATTGAATATCTATTTCTAAGAGTGAATGTGCATTCCACACTGTATTTCAAGATATTTTTAGGTGTTCTATATCCAAAATCCATTCTGCTTTGGATCAGTCACTAATATCAAGAGATTTTAGGATGTCATGGAAGTTAATTTTACTATAGTCAAAATTTTAAAATAGCTTTAAATAATTCAAACTCAGTAAGAGTATGATCTGAGTTACCCAGGGGTTGGCTAACAGAAACACTGAAAATAATATTTTGTACATTCATTTCATTTTGTGTTATTAGCAACCATTTGTTCATGGCCTTCACAGGAAACAGCAGTAAATTAGAGTATGTACTAAATGCAGATAAGTTAATATTTGGGTAATTGAAGTAACCTATCAACAAAATATTGCCTTGATTCAATATACTAAGTCTAATTAAATAGTCCCACTGTGTTACATAAATGAATAACACATAGATCTACTACATCAAACTCCAATAATTCATTAACAGTTAAAGTAAACTTTATATTTTTAAGAATTAATAACAGCACCAATCCACCATCTTTTGCTCCACTCCTCAGACATTTGTAGTTCACAAAGCCAAGAAAACATATTTCCCTTGAATTTCAAGACTCGACTATTGCTATAACATCATTATCTTATTCTTCTTCTTCTTTCGGCTTTTTCCAGTTAGGGGTCGCCACAGCGGATCATCTGTCTGCTCATGATTGGCAGTGGAGTTTTACAGTGTTGAGTTGCTAGTCTGGCGCCCAACCTTTCACAGAAGGCACACACACACTCACACCTAGGGCCAATTTTAGAGTGTCCAATCCACCTGCAGCATGTCTTTTTGATGTGGGAGGAAACCGGAGCATCCGGAGGAAACCCACACGACCACAGGGAGGACATGCAGACTCCGCACAGAAGGCACCCTAGCTGAGGATCGAACCGGAGAACCTCTTGCTGTGAGGCGACAATACTAACCACTGCACCACCATGACCGCCCTTATAACATCATTATTATAAAGCTCAATAATACCTTTCAATTCGTGGTGCTTATTGTCTTTACTTTACATATTACAAAAGTAACATTTTATAACTCTATTAGATCTTGTTCTAGTGAATGTACAGTCTGTCATATTTCTGCTTATTCTAACAAATGTATAAAAGGGTGAGTGATCTGCTGGGTACAAAGCCAGCATCATAATTACATAAGTGGAGTTTGTCTCAATTGTACATTCACTCATGTATACAAACTCCTCACAGTAAGTTGCAAGCATTATATTATAAACCCAACAGAGTTATCTTAACCAAACAATGAATTTATGCAGCTTGTTATATAAGTAGTCATTCCATGTAGTGTAGGGAATAATTTTGTGTAAGACAAAACCCAGTTATGCAGTTTCAGCTATTTTATTGAGTGATAATGTGGCATTTTTATACTATTGCGAGGGGATGTATACAAGCTGTTTGTTCTGCTTGAATGAGTAGCTGCGAGTACTTTGGTATTATGCAGGTGATATTAATCGACGAGCAGTGATAGTGACGTTGATCTTATCTAACTTACTCTTCATGGTGGATGTAAAATAGAGTCCCTGTAGGACTAACAATTCTCAGTCATTATTTTTATCTTTTAGATTTATTTAGTTGGTCGTCATAGAAATAAACTGTCATTTCTAATTTATCCCGTGGTAGGTAGTCGTTATGACTTATGGTAAATTTCTTTCCATTATCATTTTCTACCAACACTCTTCTTTTTAATGTTTTGGCTTTTAATTGCAGTTTGCCTGGGCAGACTACTACTGGCAATATTATTTCTATTTCTTTTATTGCCCTTAGAACATTTACTACTGAGTTTAGGATAAACAAAATTATGGTTCTTTGAAACTACATCAAATTCTTTAATAGGGTCATGGTTCTCCTTCTTGCAGTTTCTCTGTTGTCTTTAGTGATATCCTCATCAGTGGATGCAGAATCCTGTACCTAAGTGTCAAATTTGACTTAAGAAGACTTTAGCATCGAATGCTTAAAACCGTCATGTTCACACAGTTCAGTACTATTTCCTAATGACTACGAGTAATCAGCTTTATAACCAACATTAAAAGTCTAAGTAACCGTTGCTATCCAAACCTAGCCCAATAAGTTCATAATCACATATTACATCGGTTTGTTTTATGCTAGCAGTCATATTATCTGACCCATTAATTACCTCATATCTGGTTTTTCTTTTTTTCTTTTTTACCTTTACATATTATTTTTATATTATTTGCTTCATTTTACAGGTATTTTTAGCAATTGTTTTATCTTTGATAGATTTGGAGCAGTGCTCATCTGTCTTGGCAGAAGATAAAATATTTTTTTGAAGACACCAATGGCTCTTGAGATTTCTTCAGCTTCACTAGGTTAATTTTAATAACTTCTGTAACTTTCAGCAGGCCATAAGAAATCAGGATTGAGGTTCCCCTCCGAATAAGGGCACCACCATGAAAACAAAAAGTAGCTACCTTGGAAATCAAAACCACGTTTACTGCAACTAAACACCATCCCTGGTTTGAAAAAATCCAGAGATTCTTTTAGTTAGCAATTGTAATTCATATATTATATTATCTGCAGCTATGCAGTTACGCTGTGGCAACTGGATGGAATGCTTCGATTTTCATCCTGCCAGTTAGACAGGAATTCTTAAACATTCCTAAGATCAACTGTATTATTGCATGTGTAGCTGAACTAATTGTCAGTTTTTATGTGTAATACAGAAGGCAGTTCATTGAGTTAATTGCAATCAGTAAAGCTGCCATCTGAGAACAAATGTGAGCTCTTAATAAACATTCCACAAGTGACACATTCAATCAAACAGTTTATTTAGTAAATATTTCAAAACATTGAAGTTCAAGGAATCCATGATTTTGTAAGTATATATATACACTTTTCAGTAAAGGCACTGCTTTAATGCTCTCAGTCCATCTCAATACTGTCTTAAGATAACTGTGACAAACAGAGAATAAAAATAAATGTTTGTGTCTTTTGGCTTTTCCCGGTTAGGGGTCGCCACAGCGGAACTCCAGTCCGCTAATGATTGGTAGTGGATTTTTACATACCGGGTTACCAGCCCTGACGCACAACCTTCAACGAAGGCACGCGCCCCATTCACGTGCACACAGAAGACGCTCTAGCTGAGAATCGAACGGGACAACGTATTGCTATGAGGCCATAAATAAATAAATAAATAAATAAATAACTAAATAAAAGGAAACACAAGGTTTGCCCCGCAATGTAAATTCAAAATAAGGTATGTACATGACATGAATATGCAAGGTAAAAATGGTGTAAAAGAGGGTTATACTGAAAAAAAAATACACACTTATTCTTTAAGTTATTCAAGGATACTGATCCACAGGTCTCCTGGTATCATGCAAAGATGAACAAATCATGTCTGACTTTGCATCAGTGCAAGAAGCTCCACTCCACTGGGGTCCACTCATATCAGAGTGTTTTATAAAGTCACATTAGTAAATGACTATGAGTTGATTTAGCTTCACTAATAAGACTGTGGCCCTTGACCAGATGATCATACCAAGGTGGGGGAAATGTTCTGTTATACAGGATGGCGCAGTGGTGCAGCGGGAGCATTGTCACCTCACATCAAGAGGTCCTCCGGTTTGATTCTCAGTTGGGGTGCCTTATGTGTGGAGTCTGCATGTCCTTCCTGCATTCGTGTGGGCTTCCTCCAGGTGCTCCAGTTTCCTCCCACATTATAAAGACATGCATCTGCAGCATTTCTCCCTGGGCCCCCACTGAAAATTGGCTTTGTTCCAAGTCGGACTTTGCCAGTTAACAAATGTTAAATAAAAATAAAAATAAATAATTTATGCCAAAGAAATGAAATTGCTACAAGCAAAAGGGATGCAGTCAGATATTAGGCTACAAGCCACTTATAAGACATATTTTACACAGATAGCTATACTATTAGTCACAGATGAGTGCAGCAAAGCTGAATTTGCCATACATTGCTTATCAAAGCCAAATTTACCATCTCTGGAAAGTAGCAATTCCTGCCCATCTTCTGAGATACTGCTACTCAGAATACATGAGAGGGTACAAGGACAATCCATCTGCATGGAGGCTGTGTGTGTTTATGGGGGAGAGGTGAAGCACCAGAATAAAGATATTTTAGAAGTGCCTTTGGAGTTTGTTGAGTACCATTATGGCTGCTCATCTGGAGTCAATCTGCACTCACAGGGCATGTATAAATGAATAATACTGTAATCCTTGGACTGCAGGGTTTAAGTCATCCTACACTTGGACATTCTGAACACATACCAATGCAACAACATCATTCGCTGAAAACAGACATTTAAGTCTAGACTAGTGGGCTATGAGGTGAAACTAAGCCAGCTTTATTAACCTGGTTTTAAAAATAAGGAATCCAGAGGGTTTCTTTTCCAAGCAGGAAGAAAACCAATAAAACACAACACATATTTATAAAGTTCAGTAATATTTTTTCTGTGTTAAATAAAATATACTTTATGTGGCATTTTAAAACAGGTATGACTTGTGACCCTGGCTTTGTTATATTAAGTAGAATTATTTAGATTCCTTGCCCAGAATTGATATAACGAGTAACACAAATGTGATTTCAGTATTTTATGCTAATTTCAGTACTCTCTGCCTGCATAGTTTTTTTGTGATATACATTCTCTCTCTCTCTGGTTCATACTTTTGCTCTACAAAGTGCTCTTTAAATAACATAAAAGCAAATAACTGCACTATTATTATAACACAATTAACTGTTTCTGTTAGATAAAAAAAAACCTAAATAATAATAATAATTCAGCATTTTGTTTTATGTTTTCGGGAAGAAAATACAGAGAAACAATACAATTCCATGGAGAAAACAGTGATAAAGTATACACAACCTTTACTGTAAACTCTGAATAAAGAAATTCATTTCTCATCTTTCTGATGGCATACCTTCTGTTATATCCTGAAGGAATGTCAACAGATTCAGATGTTACTGTGATCCAGAAATGTTAAGCATGTTTTCTTCACAGAAGCTCTGAAAATATTGATTATTTGTTCATTATAAAACACAAACTTTCACACACAGCCTGGTGATAACAAACCAAGAGGTCATGCTATCATATTTTGAGTTTACAGCCTTGAATTTTCTTTTTGTATGCACACTCCACATCCTGCAATCTGATTATATAGCTGATTTTCCAAGGTATGCAAACTGAGTTAATCTACATTACATGTGAGTACTGAAAGAGATTGCCCCATAAATTAAGATGGGAATAATAGAAAAACTAATGTATTCTGGAGACCTTCAGCAAACCGCATATGTTATTAAGGTGCACGCGACCAGGGTCCTGTACAACACAGTTGATAGGATACAAACTAAGCAAACGTTTCACATATTTTACCAAGCACTTTACTCTTTGGAAGGTCCAAGTTTCCTTTGTTATGCCTGTATAGACTGCTAATCCTGAATGTGGCATGCATTTGACAGATTCATGTGCAGTTTTATTACTTCACATTCACAATCCCAGAGGTGCCATGACAACAAGATTTAATGTCTGAAGTGTTACTCTGGTGAAATATTCAAGCCTATAATAAGTCTGTGAGCTCAAACAGGAAAACAGCAGACAGCCCATGATCGTGTCTACAGGGAGATTGTTCATTTACAGTAAAGTCACAAGGTTATTCATTCCTTCTGTCACGTCCTCTGGTGTGTGTATTAAACAGCATTCTTTGTTATGAGCAGGTTATGGCAAAACCATTACATTTGTTGCTTGATTATTACTTGTGTCACACCTCATCAGATTTCCAAAGCGGGGCTTTGCTGTTACCAGCAGGAATCTCACTAAAAGGGTGCAAAGCACGTTTGCACCATGGGGCTTATTTCATCAAGGTCTGCCACAGATGAGGGATAATAACATTTTTTTAACACAAAGGTCCAGGTTAGCAAGTTTTCTTACCAAGATAATAGCATAGGCTTGTGAATAGTTTTAATGATGAGCAGTGCGTCTGTTCATGCACTGCAAATAAAGCAAGGATGCGGTATAAAAGGGTTCCATACAACAAAAGTGTCCCACAGATGCTAAAAGGTAAACAGTTTGTCCAGGTATTTGACTCCCACCAGGCACAAAGTAAAAGAAAATCAAAAGTATGATATTTTGTAATGTTAATGAGCAAGCAAGCAAGTTCTAAACAAAAATTGCATACATTTGTACTATATGAACCTTTTTGACTGGAATACAGTGGAGAATGCAGTTCTACAAATAGCACTTTATTATTCAGATATAACCAAGGATACTGATTTACATGCATTAAATAAATGAAATTCCATTTTCATTAGATGAAATCTAAGAATTATACTAGTGATTATTAAGCATATAATTTACATTATAATTTTTTAGTTCATAGGTGCATGCATATACATATATATATATATATATATATATATATATATATATATATATATATATATATTTTTACACTAAATTAAAACAATTGAAGATATAGACTACTTAAAATAAACTAGAAGTGTTATAAGTAATAAACATGAAAAAGAAATACAGGTTGTAATGAATGCGTGGTTTGAACTGAAATCTCAAATTTCAGGAAAAAAAAGTGTTTTTTCAAATACTTACTCCAAATTTGTGATTTCTGGTCATTTCCAGATCAGAATAGCCAGTCAGTGCTCCTGCTAACATGCAGTATTCAAACACAGATCAGACACATTGTACTACATTATTCTTACAGGCCTAGCTAGTCTGTTAGCACAGAGGCAGGACAGAAGTCTGTGCTGCTGTAACCCACATTCTGCAACAGGCTGTGGTTGCTAGAACAATCTGGTTAGTACACGATAAAGCAACCCCAAAGGTATGGGGAGGTTGGGGTGCAGCATATGTGCTTATGTGACTTCTGCAGGATGAAAAGTGTTTGAAAGAAATGAAGGTGAGGTGTGGTCATATCATATCACTTGCATGAATAACAGCAGTATTCTTAACATACTCTCCTAGATAGCATAGCTGCCAATGAATCAGGGACAAATCCAGAAATAATCAGGGACAATTTTAAAATATTAGTATTATCAACTTGAGACACTGACAGAATAACAAAATGTAAATTAATATACAATCTCTGAAGTAAAATAAGTATATAACTCTAATTATTGTCATTAAGTGTAATTCACCACCTTTTCTCCAAATGTCACTCATTTTAGGAGGGATTAAGAAGGGCAGAACTAACATTTGAGTAAAATCAGGGACAGTTGAGAGGTATGCTGGACAGAGAGTCTTTGACTAGATATTGAGATAAGGTTAATAGCTTGTGTCCTCATTGCCAGCTTAGAGATCTCTCCCCAGGAGATTTAGACTACTAATCTATTTTTTCATTTACTTGACTATTATGACTATGTTACCTTATGCTAATAATATACTTTTGTATGTATTTTTTATATTCCAACCTCTTTTACTGTATTTATTTTGATCTGTACGCTTTCTCCTTTGCTCAGACCTTGATCAAAAATGGTCTTTAGGCTCACCCATATACTCAGATATCAAATAATTGAATTAATAAATAAAGCCAGCATGAAAGCTTGTCAGTTTCATTTCATGAGTTAGCAAGATCAAACTGTAGTACTAGTAAGAAAATCAAAAGGCATTTTACCAGCTGTAGCTAAAACAAATACTCTTAATGAATACTATTACTTTCTGTCACAATGAAACCACTTTAAGCACTGCATACATTGCAATTTTAACAGGTTAATCATGATAAATTAAGAGCATCCCTAAGACTTGTGATTGTTTCCAGGATTCATACAAAAAACAATGTGCAAAGGGCAAATCTTATTGATGAGAAGCTGCTGTTTTTCTTTAATTTCTGCAATAATTTTATGTTTTTTTATCCCTACATACCTTCCCAACCTCCATTCCAACTAAAAATGCACATCCAGGTGCCTAGAGACAGTCTGCTTCACGTGCCACTGACATGCAATATAGATTGGAGTTCATCCATTCCAGAATGATAAAAAACATGGCAGCAGCTATCCATGTGACATCTCAGTACTGACAGAGACCATTGTGAAGGCCTTCTATTGAAGGATGGGAGGAAAAGATCCCCAAGCACAAAGGATGCATGCTGATGGGAAGTGTCTGCAATAAACAACATTATGCAGCTGGAAGACTTTCTCTTGGATTATCAGATATAGCAAACTCATTGTTTTGTGGTCACTGGTATCAAGGAAATACTAAATACTTGTGTAATTATGGTGATGGATTCTCATATCTTCTTACACCATTGTCTTGAGTAAAACAGTTCCACAGTGATGGATCACTTTTATAAGCCACTGAAATAATCATAGACTGACCTTACTCTCCCAGACTCCCTCCCTGTCTCTCTGTTGCTCTCAAGTACATCTTTAAGAAATAACATTACCCATTCTCAAAAGAATACTTGCCTTCATTTCACAAAGATGGAGGTACGAACAGTTCTACAGTAAATGAAATCAGAAACCCAGGGCATGGGTAGGTGCCCACATTAAAGCATGTGTACACATAGGTATGCACTTCTCATCCACATTAGAATTGTTGTACAAAATTATCTGCCACTTACAGGGGATGGTGTTATTAAAAACAAGTACATGGTACACTTAGGTAATAACACTACTGCCCATTTTAAGCACAACCTAGACAAGTGGATGGGGAATAGACAATTTACACTAGGCCTGGCATCCATGTCCATTATGGACAGAGGTAGTTATAAATGCCTGGCCCTCAATGTCCAATTTGTATACAGGGCATCATTATTCTTTCGGCAAAACCTGGCTAGGCTTAGAAAAGACTCCTGGGTCATTAGCTTAGTAACAGTCTATGAATCTATTTATTTATTTATTATTTTATTTTACATTTGGAAACTGGGAAAATCCAACTGGATATGGGTCCTTTTTCAGCGGAAGATGGGGGAGAAAAGCTCTACAAACAACATTTACACACAAATATCACAAGTAACATTTACACAAAAATAGTCTTTAATTTGAGTTAACACAGTACAGTACATAAATGCCAAAATGCATTATTTAACATGCGACATAAAAATATTATAATAGTAACAATAATATTAGTAGTTTCAGCGGTAGTAGTTCTTACATTAAAGCAGCGCAGTTAAGTACAGCAGGGTGAGTCTAGGAATGATTATAAGAGATAAGAAGAGAGAAGTGTGGGATGAAAGTGTGAAATGAATACTGCCTTATACTGCCAATGATTCGACATCCCAATGGTCCACACTAGATGAGGCAAATATCAAGCAGACAATGATATCTTCCTTTTCCTGAGACAGCAGTCAATAACATATCTTTTTAACTGGGGAAAAGGTGAGAATCTCAGGCTTCACATGCCTACTACTTCTCTGCTAGACAGTGCACAGCATGTCTGTAAACAGGTTACAGCATGAATAGTGTCCATGTATGTGTGCCAGCAATGGGAGACAGTGCACAAAATCATGTGTGCTCATTGCTGGAATGCATGCCTTGGTCATCCCCAAACACTTCTGAATTACAGAATGTAGGATAACATTTAAAAAGTACTGTAACAGTCTCTTAGTTTTGCACCACACCACATGTGATCAGTTAAGTGCCAAACAGGATTTCTGCCCCATCTGTGAATTGTTTCAGTCTCCACTTTAGTTAAAAAAAAAAAAAAAAAAACGCATAAAACTTGTTTTTCCCATGTTACTAAGTACCCGGGCTTTGCCTGTAAATGGTCCATTAAGATCTGTGCACTATACTGGTAAAAAAATATATAAATAAATGAATAAATGTTACTGCAATTCATGCTCCATTCTTGCTTTTAAAGGGGCAATCCCAGAGTCTACAGTTCTGACCAAAAGAAACGTGTCCTGATACCTCCCACTTGTCATCACCCACTTACCATGTCAACATCAACCCTACTCCACCCACTTGTCACCACCCACTTACCATGTCAACATCAACCCTACTCGTGGGTTCAATTTAATTTATGCAACCCTGTTTTCATTTCCTCTGGTGAACACAATCAACAATATTCAGTTCCTGTCAAAGCTTTCAGTCCCCAGTCACTGAAAAACAATAAGGTTATTACATTTTTGTGTGTGTTTGTGGTGGGGTTGGTTAGGTGTTTACTTTTTATGAACTCATCAAAAAGCTCATCTCAGTTGTGTAGCTCTTTATTTCCTTTATTTATTCTTTCTGCATAGCATAACTGTGAGCAGTATAGTCAAAGGAGTACAGTTTTGTGAATTCACACTAAAATTTAGCAGTCTATTAACATATTCCCCTTACTTCGTAGTAAAGCAATCTCAGAATTAGTAGGTATAACTATCACAGGTTGCAGTAGTAGCAAGTGAGGCCATAAAATTCATAAAGGCTACTTTTCTCTGAGGATAAAAAGCACAGGTAAAACTAATGAATGACTCTGTAAGTTGTTGTGAGTACAACTGCAATTTAAGATAGAATTTAACTAAGATCATTAAAACTTCCTGTAAGCACCACTCCCCCGACCCCCAAAACCAAAGCTGGGACATGCACAGAAAGCGAGAGAAAATGTAAAGAAAGACCAGAATCAAAACAAAGAATCTGTGGCACTGTCCCATTAAGAATAGTGCACAATACCACCTGCACAGCAGGCATGGAAGGTAGCATGACAGTATCACATGATGCGGTGAGGTAAGTCTGTCTTGTTGGCGCAGTTACAGTACATCTTAACATGTAGCTACTTGTCAGGACATGCTGTGCCTGTATATGCTGCCTTATTCTGCTCTGTAGTCTGTTGTCATGTTTGACTGTGAATCATAAAAGAATCCCAGACATCAGGCTTGAGAGTAGGCTAGGATTCCTAACTATATTATGTTAATGAGACAATCTGGTGCTATATGAGCTCCCACAGGACCATCAGCCACTAATGGGGTCTCATCAGCATCACAGCAAGGGAATATGGGAAAACAGGTTTACCTAAACTGTAAGGGACTTCACTGCTGGCAGAGATCTTCGGTGTTTAAAAATGCTACATTGGTGTTCAACACTGTCTACTGAGAAACATACAAGTTGGAGAGGGAGATTACAATGCCTGAAGACAGAATAACAGCCATTTATACGTCACCAGACTTGTGTAGTTTACACTACTGGGTTAAGTGTATACAATGATGCTGCACTATTTGTGAACTGCATACAAGTGGGAGGTGGGCTACTTTGCACAGATAATTGATACTTAGGGTACTACTACTGTATAATAAAGTAAGACCAGAAGCTGTGTGACCAACATTCTGCAGTGTGGTTTATCAGTTACAAAGGGCATTTGTGTGTTACTCTTTGATGCAATACCCTACTCATCAGGGCATAAGTTTAATGAATAGCACTCAGAAACTGTTCTAAGGTCATCTTTGTGGCACACAGGGATGGATTCCTGCTCATGGCTTCTCCAACCCAGGGTTCAATTAATGCATTCAGGCACTGGAGAAACCAGACAGGGGAGGGAACAGGGGTGAGCTGTACTATTAGCTTTTCCAAGGGAGCTCATGTTGATTACTGAATGAGTGCTGTCTGATGGAGATCACATGGTGCAGTTGAACAGAGCAGATCATGGTAGTGCACTGATGTACCAAACAGCACAGCAGTACTCTAGCTGGGTGTGTGTGTGTATGGGGGTCTGTGTATGTGCAAACACTCTTGGGAGCTGCACTGTAGGCCTGGGACAACAGTGTTCCTGAAGCTGTCAAGGGGAATGGGGATTAGAGAATAAAACACTCTGCTATTTTTCTGATAATTGCCCACAGTCAGTCTGGTCTTGTCCCACTACACTGTATGCAGGAAGGACTGGGGAACAAAAATGGCAGATCAATTGATATAGAAGGGAATTTTTATTTGGCATTGACAGGGGGTGAGAAAATTAGAAAAAAAAAAACATATAGGGTGCTTAAGTTTTATACCCAGAACATCTGATTGAATGTTACAAGTGACATGACCAATGTAGAAGACTAAAGTTCAGTTACCTAACAAGAATTCTGATTCAGTCTATATTACTAGGCTGTTGTAATAGCATCACTGCTAAATGATAAAATCCTTTTTATAAATAGCCTTTACTGCTAGAAATTTATCCACACTCTCATGATCTTCTTCCATGCCACAGGCAGCAGTGTCAGTAGCACTTTGTAGGGACATTTAGGAAGGGTCAGAGAGTTCAATGCATTAAAGAATCAGTCTCATCATGAGCTGTTGGGTATTAAGGCCTAATGAAATGATAAACTCTGTACTTTCTTCAAACACCATCATACTCTGGATTTATTGCATTTTCTATCAACAGTTAATTATCCCTCACAAACTCATTAGCTGGTGAAGTCAGCTATGTCCACTGACCTTGGGTACAACAGGCTACAGTTAGTATGAAAATGAGTTGTTCTGATAACTGTACATGGACAGCAGAGGAATCTTCGGTTTAGATGTAGGATAAAGCATCATGCAAGTCAGTTTCCACACATGTATGAAGTAATTAAGTAATGAAGTAATTAATGAATTTCATACTTTTCTAGGCCACTGCATGATGCAGGAAAAAATAAAAATGTGCCATAACAGCATGCATGACACATCAATGGCTGTATACAGACCTTCTGTCTAACTGATTCAATCTGTAGCTAAGGTTAACAACTTTAACTTTTTTTATATAATGAGTGATCAGTGGTCATCAGGAAGTTGCCATGAGCAGGAATCCATGTCTGGCCTTCCCGTAGCTACTGAAATTTGGAGTGGTGTTGCTCTCTTGAGACCTATGAGCAGTCTCAAATGAATGACATACAGAATTACAGACTTGAAATTATGGTAAGCACCATTCCAGAAAATGTTTTGCTACAGGTGCATAGAGTAGTCTGAATTATATCCAAGTCCTGTGCATTCTGGGCTTTATTTGTTGAGGGGTATTTTAAGTGGATGTAGCCCTTGCATTACTTTGTTTTTGGTCTCCACAGTGACTTGGCATTTTTCAAGTAAAGCTACAAAGTATTCTAGAAGAAAGCATTTGTGTAACCACTCAGATGAATTCAGGCTAAAGCCTAGCTCACTGTAGCACGTCTGCTCTCTGCCAAAAGCAAAAGGTGAGTATCCTGTTCAGGTATCGATTCATTCATTGATGGTCTTCCTCAGCAGGTAGACTTTGTATTGCCCAGGTAGTATCAAGTAAGAAATTAAGTATTGCTTGTGGTCGACAGCAAGGAGCCATTTATGTAATATAAATCTCACCAGGCATTGGTATCCAACAAACAGTGGAAGTGGCAAACTGCAATTATAGTAAAGCGTTGGCATTACCTCCATGCATACCTATCAACTATCCAGATTTTTACGGAATTTCCAGATTTTCCCCAAATAATTGTAGTCTGTTCCTCATAATTTTTTTTTTTAGCAAATCACTGAAGATTAAAATCACTAAATAATGACATATGTTTGAGTTTCAGGGTAAGTCCTTCGTAAAATGCATGCTAACATCAATCCTGTTATTCTATCAACTTTAGGCCAATATTTAAAATCTGTCCTTATTTTGGGGCCTTCCCCCCATTTATTTTAGGCTGTGCCCAGATATTTTGGGGTCATAACAGGCTTTAGTATGCATGGCCAAAGTAGTGCTCTGCTGCGACTAATGCTTTCTGACCAGTGCAAAAGTGACCGTACACTGCACCCCTTAGTCCATAAAAGCAATTAACTGCAGCCATTTGTAAGGAATACAAAATAAACCAAAGCAGCGAGTACAGCATAAGCTAAAGAAGAAACCTATGACATCACAGTTAACAGTTGTGACGACATCTGAGTGTATGTCAAAATAGCTGCAGGTGAAATAAATAAAGGGTGAATTTCTTAGTGAATAAGTAGTGATTTATTTCTCAAAACTGTGAATGCTTCTTTTTGGCCACATCCTCTAAGACCATTCAGGCAAAATATAAGCTTTTATTTTAGCAAAAAAATAATAATAATAAAAACATCTAAGCCCAGGGCTCCACTGGTATCCACACACAACTATTAGAACAACTCCTTTTCATACTAATTGTATCTGTTGTACCCATGGTCAATGGACACATGTGACCTCGCTGACTAATGAGCTTGCGTTTGAGGGATGATTAACTGTTGATGGGAAATACAATAAACCCAGAGTATGGTGATGTTTGAAGAAAGTACGTAGTTTTATAATTTCATTAGGCCTTAATACCCAAGATGTCATGATGATAGTGTTTTTTATATGCAGTGAACTCTCTGACCCTTCTTAAATCTCACTACATGAGTAACCTATATTAATTCAACCTGATGTAGCAAAGTGACTCCAGTGATGTCTTCGGCTTCACATCAGAGGTCAGTTATGTTGTCTGGCAACATCTCAAAGAACAGAGCATGACGTTAATCCCTGGCAGCCATCCCTTATCAAGTTCATAAGCAGGTTGCAGTGCTCAAGCCTCAATGGCCACCGAGGAGCACCGATTCTAAAAATTCAGGGTCAAATACTTTTATCTTCTATCCAGTCATCAAGTCTTGTCTTGAATTTATTTATATTTTTATGTGTTATCTCTTCTAATCTTTAAGTTCTTTCTAATACTTTGTTTAGAACCATCAACTTCAGAAGACCTCACTGTCTAAGTATGGTTTTAGATTTCCGTGGACAACTTTTTTTCTGACAGTCGCTGAACTGTGTACTTCAAAATATATAACAGCAGCAGCACGCTTTTAAGAGCACATAAGGTAAAAAATATCTGTGTACTAGGACTTATTTCACTTTCACTCTTGATCTAACTTTCCCCTGCCATAGTCAAGAGATAGACCTTGTGCCACACTGGGGGTAGAATATGGACCTTGGGTGGTCTTCATATATTTACCTGCTGCAGACATGATTATGGGAGCCCTGACTTATCCAATATTCATCAGGTGCCACTTTAGTGTTGGTTCAGCATGCAATGAGACAAGTGAAAAAAAAAGTACATTTTCATTTTTACCCCCCCCCATGGAAAGGGAAACCCTCCACACTGCACATACTTACTATTCTAAATTCAAATTATTGCATGCTACAGAAATAGCAGTTTCTCCATTTAGACAAATGGCAGCTTCAGATTCAGGCTATTTGTTTGGAGTAGCATTTATGTTTAATTTGATGCTGTTTGTTTCACTGCAATTTAAACTGCCCCTTATGATTCTTTAGAGAAAATAGCAGGTCAGAAGCACAGCATAATAACGTAATGACAGGCTATATATATATATAAAATAATTTTTCTTCATCATTCCCTATCCTATGCGTGAGGCTTAAACACAAATGGCTAACTATGACTTTCCTTTGCCTTATGATTACTGCACACAAGAGGTTTACTAACGCAAAAAAGACAGGCATTACAATAAATAACCACAATGAACAACTGTGCAGTAATGAAAATGTAATCAAAGATGAAACTAAAGAACAAAACTGACTTATAATCTATATTTATCAATAAAAGCATTATGTTTTTCAACATAACAGAAAATAGCCTGCAATTAAGTTTTAATGAGGAATCGGGTAAAATACCCGTTCCCGTACAGAGACAGGAAAAAAAAACGAAACGAAAGCAGCCTAGCAGTAATCCAGCACTGCCTTTGAAACAGATACAATAATTCTCAGCAATATATTCTGGAGCATTTCTCCCCGGGCCTCCGCTGAAAACAGGATCTGTGGAACCTAGTCGGACTTTCCCGGTCAACAAATGTTAAATAAATAAATAAATAAATAAATAAATAAATATATTCAAACACTGTAGCTACCAGACGGTAAAGAAGATTATCTGAGAGGTCATTCCTGAAAGTCAAGGTTATGTAACAAAATCCCCGATGTTAAGAGGAAGCACACATGAAGAAAGCTTCTTGCAAATAAGGTCCGCACTCCTAGTTACACAAATGCCATGCCCGTTCTAAGGATCTGTGTATAATTCAGAGAATGCAGAAATGAGTGGCAGCTCACAAATTTAAGACAGTGGTATTTCTGCAATGCGGTACTGCAATAGAACTAAGGTTGCAGCCTTTTCAAATGCCCAAAGTATTTTTGTAGAAACATGAGATTTTGCAGGACAAACTATATCAATAGCTAGTGCAAACTGAACTTTGTTTTTTTTTTGCACTAAAATGAAAGTTTATTTTTGTAGCATTTGAACATTTATGTGTTTCAGATACAAAATAGCTGTTTTATGTAACTATTAAAAGCAACTTAGGAAATATGTTTTGCCCTAAAATCTCAGGACATTTGAAATTTTTTTTTCTGGAGGACACAGCTGCATAAATAGGGATTGTCCTGTACAAAGAGGGACAGGCAGTAACTCTGAACAGAACATCCACCATGTGATAAACATCCAGTATACTCCTGAAGTGCTAACAAAAGAGAGCCGACACAGACAGGGACAAGCAATAGCATTCCATTACCACAGCTCATCTTGGCTGTGGAATTAGCATAAAGGAGATCTGAAAAAGTATTTCCTTTTCCTTTAACCTTCTTTACAATGTAATAAGCATGATTATTTGGCTTCAAGTCCAAGTCCTTTAGCAGCCAAATGTATTTACATCGGAACATCAGCTGATAACACAACCCTTAGAAATCCACATCTATAGCAAGTAAAGTATAGTCCATTGCACTAAAAATCCTTGAGAATATGATCACCCAGTTAATCCATTCATTCCCCAAGATGAGAGCCCTATGGACCCATTCATTTGTAGGAGTGGCAGGTGAGCCGGGAGTGGGAGTCATCATCTCTGCAACAGTAGATCTGGGCTTCTATTAACTCCTACTATGCCCTGCATGTGTCTGCAGTATCCAAGAGATTAGGCATGTAATAGGCTTGTGTGATATACATTAACACCTCCGCATGACATAATCAGCTGATCTCTCTCCCTCCCACTCCTTTTGCAGGCAACACTCCTAATGCAGTTTTCAGGGGATTTACAGGGGATTCAAACAAGGAATGTGAACCTGGAAACATAAGTTCATAGGTTTATACTTAGCTAATGACCACCGGGGTCTTTACAAGCTTATCCATGCAACCCAACCCAGTTTTGTCCCAGAGTTCCTTGAATGCCTATGTAATTGGGTATGTAATTAAGATGGTAGCTAATGGTATGTGTGTTGGGGGGTAATAAATACGTGCATAATAGGCTAAGTACCCTGAAGGGCTATTTTAAGCCTAGCTAGTAACCGTAGTAAGAATCAAAGCCTGTACCTTGTGCCTGTGAGGTGAAGACCTTACCATTATAGCAACCCTTTTGCCTGATGAGAACTGAACAGGCTAAGCCTTGATATTTCCTCTCCTCCCTCATGCTAGCTCCAAATGGCACCCAAACTGCTAATCTAATCCGTGTTTTTGTCACATCTTTACCTTCTAGTCCAACACAACTGGCACACTGCCACACCTTTGCGGTATGGTCCGGAAAAATTATTTTGTCAGAAATCTTTCAGGAGTCAGCAAGCATTGCCATTAAAGTCTTTAGGTGTTAAAAGTTGTAATTAGCCAATAATAATTAGAGCTTAAAAATGTAATGATGCACTACTGTATTTAGCTATGCCTGATAACCGTCTTACTGCTTTAAGAATGCATATGTCATTATGGATTATTTTTAGTTTTATTGGAACTGATGGCATCCTTTTGCCTGAGAAACTGTATCGATAAAATCATATTAAATTCTTGTCATAATCACACACGACTTTGTTCCTTGTGAGTAATTTTTTTTTTTAATTTTAGTATTTTTCTCAATGTGTCATAATATTTTTTTCATTTCTCCTATATAAATCATAATAACTGTGGTTTTGAACACCAATTATATAATGCAGGCATATGTTTATAGCTTAATTGGTAACTACTGGGATAGCTGCCCTTGTGGGCCATGTTAAGCCTAGCCAGTTAAAGTTAGTAATTATATTATAATATTGCCTGCAGAGATACCATAGAAAGAGGATACAAGGCCTAAACAACATGTCCTTCATGGTCTGACTCAAAGCCCTGTCACTATACATGGTATCCTGCAGACTGTTAAGAGGTGACCTGTTGTCTGGTATACAAGGCATCCAATACGGATGGATTTGCTGCACATCAGCAAGTCAGATGGCATCAGAAATACTCAGTCTATAAATCTAAATCTCTTCTGCAACATCAACAGAATGGATTGGAGGGAGAGATATGTATTGCAGAGGATACTCTGCTGTGGAAAAGACTACTCATCCAAATAAATCAAAGTTCATCCTTGTCGATATTCAAGTGCAACTCAGACTTATGGAAATGAAACAGAAAACTTATCCCAGGACTGCCCCCTGTACTAGTAATGGACAGAGGCAGTTCCTAAACGCTTTATCCCATGCACTGGTCCCTTCAAATGATCTATGGTATGATCCCAGTTATTCTCTCTAGGGGTAATATATAATTATTGACCATGGAATGGGTAAGGCGAATTTCTAACAAAATGAGATATGTTAATTTGACCACAAAAATGGAAATTGTCCGGGCTTAAAATGGCTCACAAGGGCAGCTAGCCTAGTACTTAAGTTACCTATGAACTGATCTGAGCCCATGTCAATGCTACTTTAATGGCACATGTTTGCTACCAAACATCACTGCCTATCAAGGCATAAGACCAGAGCTTGGCTGGGCAGAATCATACAACTATGAAAAAAAAATATCTGGAAGTAATGAAGCTTCACTGGTAAGTAAGCAAAAATGCTGCCATTGTCAATGTTTCATGACCTTCTCTGAATCAAGGAGCTACTAATAGAAAATAAGTAAACAAACAAACAAACAATCAAATAAATTATTGATGCTTTACTAGATACTTTACTTTTGATTTTTTATTAATCTTTACCCGTTTACTTGTTTACTGTTCATTAACTATTATTATATCTATATATTTAGTGCATATGACTTTTTCTTTGTAGTCTGACATATTCTTCGTTCAGTTGTACATATTTATTTACAGTATATGAATATGTTCCCACTAGGCATCCATTTTAAATGGCCTACAGCTGCCTAAAACTTCAACTCAACAATAAAAAAAAAAACAAATTAATATATAAATTGGTGAGTAAGTCACTCTTGCTATAAACCTGTTTTTAATTTCCCACTAACGAAAAGATAAGAATAAAAATGATTATCGAGATTTTTGTAACAAGTTAGAAGCCATTCTAAGCAGATGACGTACACTAAAGGTTATGCTCCTTAACGGCGGCAAGAAATATGTTTATGTTGCAACAAACTGCCTTCTACAAGGCACTGTAGCACTTTATGAAAGATAATGGTTATAAATGTCTATAATTAAATGTTTTAAGATGTTCTCTTTGCATTCTTGTCTTTCCTAGGCAGAATTATCTTTCCAGAAAGCAGTTAATATGCTTGTACATCCTTCATTAAATACAATGTAAAATGCAAGCAATAAGAAAAGGATGGACACCCCCACCCCGGTACACTGTATTAGGCCATTAAATCCATACAGATAGAAATTAACATACTCTTTAATGAAGTCATTATCTGACAAGGACAGACTACTTTTGAGGGCAAAATATGGTGCAAAGTGAAGAATAGTTTCTCAAAACAACAGCCCTCTTTTGTAGGATAACTGCAGGAAGGAAAATCTAAGTAGTCCAGCTGTTTGCTTATGGAACTGATAACCGTGTAGTTCCAAAACATACAGCAAATATTTACTTTTAACAGAGTAGACCTGTGGTGGTGGGAGTAGAAAAATTATAAAAATGATTTAAAAAAAAGATAAAAAATATAGATAATATTCAGCAGTAATAAAATGTGCCACTTGTGATAAGTGTTAGAAGCACAGCAATAGTTGCATTCTTAAACAAGATTAAAGTCTCACTGAGAAAGACCACTCAGCAAACTATAATAAGCAGGACTGGCAGTTGGCAGTTGGAGCAGGGGATTAAGCTGTTAATGAGCTGCCTCTAGTGGTCCAGGGTTCGATTCCCTCAGCCTTCATTGTCTTATTGTGTGATTCTGAGAAAATCACTTAACCAGACAGTTCCCAGGCTGAGTATATAAAAGGTCCACGGGGATCAGTGCTGTACCGCAATTAACAAATACAAATAAAATAAATCAACAATACACTCTGTTAATACATCTGACCCAGGCCTAAAATAATGGCATTTGATTGCTCACCTGTACAGCTCCATACATTACCAGTGAATAGCTATGGTAAAAGGGATACATACCGTGTAGCAGCAACAGAGCAGGGAAGCTAAACAATGCAACACTACAGTTTTTAAGACGCAGTGCAAAGAAACATGCAGAGGCATCACGCAAGCCAGACAAGTCAGGAGAGATAACACTTTAATCTCAGATGTACCAGACAGCAATCAATGTGTCAGACAGAATTCAGAGCAATGTAATTAGCAGGTTATTGGAAGCCAGCTCAAGGCCTCAGAACTGCGGATCTGCTCAGTCAAATATACATCTGGTCAAACAGTAATAAAATATCTTAACAACAACTATTGTTGCAATTTTTACCAGTCTTTGTGAGGCATAGGCCAATATGTATAATGGCACCTTGTCAGCAATAGCAGATGCTGTCTGCAAAATTTAGCAGAGGAACTCACTGAAAGAGATTTACTACCCATATAAGACGCAATCCACACATATATTAGGTTCCAACTATCTATAATGAGAGAGGCATTTGAAATCAGAATCGGCAATGGTACAAAGCCTTAGCAGGACTCCATTCATACCTTTCAACTGTCCAGACTTTGGAGGGATGCCCTAAAGTGTTCATGGATTGTTGTTCTATCCTTCCTAAAACTGGAAATAATTTTGAGAAGTTCCAAGTTAATAGTGCCAGAATTTAAAAAGTACCAATAATTTGTGGCCTTTTTCATAATGATTTTCTGCTTTGTCTGTAACTCTGGTGATAAAAGTCGAGAGATGGACTATCAACCGCCTAGTTTACAGTATGCCAGATTTACAGTGCACGAGGATCTACTTTCAGTCACAAAGATGTCTAGATCACGAGTCCACAAAGAAATAAATAGCTGCACTTTTTTTTTTTTTTTACTGTTTTGGTGTTTACACAATTAACCCTCTGGCCTACATTTCTCATTCAGAAGGCTCCAGATTATGCAGCAGAGTTAAACACAAAACTTGTTATAAAACAATTCTCATAAGTTAGTACAACAGCCTCAGTTTGCTGGTATTCTAGAGTTTGGCTCTCTTGGTATAACACATATTGTAGTATATCAACAAAAATGAAGATTATGGGATAATGTATTGAACTCTGTGGAGCCTCACTGCTTTCCTTCACCTCTCTTATGAGTGAAATCAATATGACAAATAATTTTGCAAACAAAACCCAACAGAGAATTCCAGCTGGACACTTCTTAACAGATGGAAGAAACAAGTTACTGTCATGCTCAGGCCAACATAAAGTACCCAGGTGACCAACAAGCATAGCCACATCCACAGGCAGGCCAACAGGTCCCAGTAACAATGTTTTGTGCTACTCCAGACCTCATTTTTTTCATGACTTACAGTTTTTAACTATGTCAATGATCTAGCATCAGTAAATCTTGCTCTCTCTTCTTCTTGATCTCTGAGATCACTGGGTTGCTGTTGTACTTCTGTCATTGTTGTGGAAGGTATGTGTATATTTTAGGTGGGGAAGCTACCTTTGAAGTTAGACTTAACAGTCTAGAGCAGCTGATGCCCAAAAAGGTATGCTACAGTGGGTGCCTGTTACTCTCCTTCCATTCCCACTCTGTTTGGATGTCCTCTTCATGTAGGATCAGCAGCAAATGGATTGCCATCTAAATTAGGCAATAGTATAATATAATATTGCTGTGGCAGGGCTAGCCACCCTGCAGTATAAACCTTGGTTCTAGATGAATGTCATTGTTGAAGTGACACCCTGACCCCATGTGCAAAATGGGAAGAAGGGGCTGTGGATGGATGGATGAAGCCTGCATAGATGCTTCATTTGAAAGCACAGATGTCGATTGCAGTTCTAAATACCCAAAGAAACTAAATGAAGGGGATCTTAATTACTGAGAATTAGGGCTAAAATGAAGTAAACTGCGGTGGTTACTGAGAATTAGGGCTAAAATGAAGTAAACTGCAGTGGTGGTGCTGCTGTAGCGTTGTCGCCTCACAGTAAGGCATTGTCCTGTTTGATTCTCAGCTAGAGCGCCTTCTGTGTGGAGACGTGCGTGAATGGGCGTACCTTCTTTGAAGGTTGTGCGTCAGGGCCGGCAACTCGGCACGTAAAAATCTACTGCCAATCATTAGCGGACCGGAGTTCCGCTGTGGCGAACCCTAACCGGGAAAAGCCGAAAGACACAACAAGGGCTAAAATGAAGTACTAAAAGGGCGTTGTTTAGCAAAATCAGGGACAAATAAGTAAAAGCATCTTAATCAAACAAAGTAGCAGCCTTATTGTTAAAAATGTGCAGTGTATATTTGTTAACAAAACAGCTTTTTATATATAAATTTTAGAACAGATTGGTATTGCATGAAACATGCACTGGCAATGGCATATGCAGGCAGAAAGATATGCTGTGTTCTGTTTTAACTTTAAACTAATATTTTTCCTCTTTCTGAGTAATACAATTGTCCTCTTCTATTCTGCATAGATGCTTTTGTTTACTCCCATCCTACTTTTTACACATATATATCTATATCTACACACACACACACACACACACACACACACACACACACACACACACACACACACACACACACACACACACACACACAGCTGTATGTACTGCCTTTTCCTTTTTGTTATTCTGTCACTTTGCTACATGATAATCACTTGTTTATGACAAGATGTATCAGCATCTGCTCTCTGATGACTGGGTTTCTTCAAGGTTTGTGACAGCACACTGGAGAGTTTATCATTATCAGTGGCTAAAGTTTACATTCTCCAGTCCCATTATTTAATGCCTACTAACTAGCCATCATCTCTGTTATGTCATCTGTCACATCATGTCTGCTACATGTTTTATTTCGTGACCTACTTTCTTTGCACCATCTGCTTCCCCTGCTTCAATTCCAACTACACCCTACTATGCAAATTCAAATTATTCACTATTATTTTAAATGTATTTTGATAATCATTACTAGCATTTGATTGTCTTTGACTAATTTGTTTAGCACCCACTCACAGAGGATTGGACATGAGTAATGAGGAGCAAAAGAAATAACAATGTTCTTTAGATGGGAATAAAAAAATAGCAGCCATCAGGTCTTGTACCAGAAAGAGACAAGAGGGTAGAAAGCATGAAGTGAAACTCGGGTAATGTAAACACTGCATGCTTCAAGTCCTGGGTCTCAGAAATGTACACAGAGATGACAGAAATGCTCCAGACCACCACTCATGAGCAGTGAAACAGCTCTGATCATGGAGAGAGAGAAGTCAACTTGAATTAAAACAGCTTCAGGAAGACTAATTTCGCAAAGGGCAAAAGTCTTCATTGCACTGTGATTACAGACTAGTAGCATTTTTCTGTGTGTACCTTACAGCTTGACTGGGAGTAGGTTTTACCATACTTTTTTATAACTGTCTGTACCTAAAGTAAAAGACTATGGCTATAGCCCACAACTTCACAGTTTTAAATTAACCTGGTTAACATTGGTACAAAAGCTACCCTGACGTCATGCCTTATTCTCACTTTATATGCCGCTGCTTTTCTCTCTAGACAGCAGCACTATGGCTCAAGCTGCTATTCCGTTGTTGCTAAAGACGGTTTTCCCTGTAACTCAGGCAACCCAAGTATCAAAATAAATCTAGACCACAAGACAATATTTTTTTCACTGAATTATGTTTGGAATACATATATCATAATTTCACTGTCTGGTCACTGACACAGTTTCTTACTAATATTTTAGGTTGCATTCTCCTGATATGCACTGCAATTTATGATTACTTCCACATGTTAAAAGGTTTAATGGCCTAGCAACTGCTGTTCATCACTTTGATTGCTAGTAATCTAATCTAGCTGTCAGATTAAGAAATGTCAAGTGATCTTTAACTAGCAGTTCGTCATGTTTCATGATCTTGCACATTTGAGTAAGTCCTTTTTTCTTTCTGTGTGCCTACTGGTGCTCAAGCCCCCTTGTCCTTAACTGATCACAACCATTCACTCCCTCTACTGGAGAAAGAGAGGCTTGCAAGAAGTGGAGAGCATCATCAAAGGAGCTATCATTGCATGTTTTCTTCATGACACTAACCCTTTTTCCTCATGGGTGACGTATGCACTAATGAACAAGAGGGCACTACCTATACTCTATGGATGATGTATTCACTAGTGAACTTGAGGGCACTACTTCTACTCCTAGTGTATGCCCCCTCATGGGTGATGTATTCACTAGTGAACACGAGGGCACTACTTATACTCCTAATGTATGAGCAGTCATGGGTGATGTATGCACTAGTGAATATGAGGGCACTACTTATACTCCTAGTGTATGTACACAGTCCCACATGCATGCACAATGGAGGCTTTCTCATGAATATGCATGGCACTGCCACATGTATATCTCTAGTTCATGCTGGTGCAAGCCACATTATTCATTCTCTGGTAGGTGCCAGAATTGTTGGGGATTGTACTATCATCCTTCTACCAGAATGGCTAACCTGGCATCAACTACTCACTCCCACCATCCTTCATCAACTTCTCCAGCATCTGGGTCACCAGCTGAAGCTGAATCCAGGCTGTCTGTGTTGCTAGTCAGAGCGTTAATTCTCTGTACAATGAAGCATGGCATTTAACAAGTGTAAACCATTGGATTATCCTGGTTACCTCATCATAAAAGGCAGCTGTGTCTAGTAGATGGGATTTGTGGTTTGAGCTGCAAATGTTTTGTGCTGATGCAAAATAATCTACATTAACACACACTGGATGTATGCCAGGCACAAAAGCTGCTCTAATTCACATAGGCCCCTGGCTCACTGTTATAAGCAGTCTGTGCAAGACTCCCCTGGAAAGGGCTTCAGCCCAGGTATATTTATTTATTTATGTAATGACAAATGGACTGATCTAGAATGAAAACCATATTACCTAGTCTGCAGGCCACAGGGACACCAAACAAAAGCACCAAAATTGTTATACATTCATCTATGTGTTCATTGTGCACATGCCACATGACTGGAATGCAAGAGTATTTATGGGACAGGTGCCAGGAAAGTACAAAATTAAGCAAACAGTAAATCAAATCGTGTTGATGTGGAATACTTACACAAAAGAGACATTCTCAGTGTACTAAAGTCTCAATTCAGATGTAATGCAAACTGAGCAGCACAAACACAACCATCTATCACATGGGATAAATTGAATTTATGCATCCTGCAAAGGTACTGAATGACCACAATCAACAAATAGCTTGTGTAGTCCTAAGAATATGGTTTCAGGTTATATGATGGTTTCTAAAGCATCTACAGGCAGCATTACTCCTCAGATCTTTGGCTAGCTTCCTTAGAAACTTCTTTAAGTTAGTGATATTTTAGATATAGGTGGACAGATGATTTCAGGTGAGGGGGGAGGTCCCAACACAAACCACACACCCACATTCGCAGAGGCTCTCAATAAAAATCTACTCAAACAGCAGAGACCTCAAAGGCAGAAAGGCACTCTACCACCACAACACAACACTAATCATGAGACACATAACTCTCCTAAACAGTGTGCCATTCAACCAAAGCCCCTAAGGCAAAACAGCATGCTCAACACACTAGTCATGGGTGACTCGATAGTGAGGCGCACTGATGTCACACTCACTAGGTTGAATAAGGAGAAAGTAACAGTCAGCTGCCTATCAAGTGCCAGGATCCGCCACATAATGCACACACTCAGGTCCCTCAACAACAGTTACAAATATGACTCTGTCATTGTATTTTAACAATTGGCTAAGTTTCTGGTGTCATTTTAAGGGGATCCAGTATCTGTCTGCCTGGGATGACATGATTGGCAGACCTCGATGCTTTGCCAGAGATGGCCTGCATCTGTCACTCCTGGGCTTCTGGATGCTGGCCAAGGCTCTTGCCACCCCTATAGTGCCTTTTTTAGGTGGTGTTTCAAAGACCAAATTACCACCATAACAACTACAAACAAATGCAATCTGATGGTCATGCTTCTCAACGTTAGAAGTCTAAATCTAAAAATGCACTCGCTCAAAGCACTCATTAAAATGGAGAACATAGACATTTGTGCTGTACCAGAGACCTGGTTCAAGGCAGCAGAAAGTACCCCTGCACTACCAGGCTATAACTCATTCCACACCTTTCGGCCCCAGAACTTGGACCGAAGCTCTAAAGGTGGTGGTGTTTCCATATTCATAAAGGATGCGCTCACCTCCAGACTGGTAGCTCAACATAACACATCAGAGATACTTCAGGTGCAGCTAACATTGGTTAAGACAGTTATTCAGGTTGTAGCCTGCTATAGGTCACCAACCATGTTCCAAAACTCGCATTCCATGTTCCTAAGCACCATGGACAATATTAGGGTCCAACCTAACACTCTCATACTGGGTGACTTCAACTACCTCTCCATTAACTGGGAAAGCTACTCATGTACCAATGCACTTTCCCAATGTTTCCTGGAATTCATTAATTCCAATGCCCTGGACCAGATCGTCCTTACCCCCACTAGAGGTAGCAACATCCTTGACCTGGTCATTACTAACATTGGCGACCATTGCTCTACACCAATAGTCAACTCCTCCCTGGTTAGATCCGACCACAAACTAATCACCTTGGAAATCCACATCTCTTCTACCCTCCCAACCCCCTGCAAAGGTAACCACCATGAAAAACTTCTCCAAAACTAACTTTGGGCTCCTAAAAACAGAGGTGGCTAACTTCACAGCACCCATTCAAATGGAGAATAGTTGCATGACCACTGAATCATACACCAATGCACTGTACGAACACATACACAAATGCATGGATCTCGCCATACCTAACAGAACCAAGACGCTCTCCTCCAAAAAGGAAGCCAATCTGGTGGTCTCCTGCCATAAACAAACTCTATGACAGAAGGATGAAACTGATGCGGAATAAGGTGAAGTCCCAAGACTGGAGTGGAAAAACTCCCTTATCAGCCTCAACAAAAAGTTGAGATCCCTCATCAAATCATCTAAAGCTAGCTATGAAAACAGAATTGCAGAAGATAGCAAAGACAACCACAAGACCTTCTAAAGTTATGTAAAGAATCTCCACAGCAATACCCAGATTTGCTCTGAGCTACTGCACAATGGTACCTCCTATACCAAGCCAACAGATACTGCCAATATACTGGTCAACAGATTCAGTGCCAACTTTAGCCCCCCCAAAGGACCAATCACAATACCAGTAGATTGCCACACACCCAGTATTACTGCTGCACAGGTTAAAACACACTGTCCAAGGCCAAGAATACAGCTTCTATGGGACCTGACAATATCCCTGGCTGCATTCTACATGAACTACAAAGTGAATTGGCACCTCACCTATATGCCCTGCTCAATCACAACCTCACATCTGGCTTTGTCCTTACTGAATGGTGCACTGACCACAGACCCTGGGAACTATCACCCCATTAGCCTGACAAGTCTGACATGCAAAGCTATGGAACACATCATCATGGACCTAATAAGCAAGGATATAGGGAATCTCCAAACTCTGGATCCCACACAGTTTGGTTTTGTGAAGGGTAGATCATGCCTACTCAACCTGGTCAACTTCTTTGAGTCAGTCACCAGAGGTGTGGATGAAGGCAAGATGGTTCATACAGGCTACCTTGATCTGGTCAAGGCCTTTGATACCATTCCGCACTCAGGAATCATAGAAAAACTCACTAAGCTAGGCATTAACCCCTACGTCACTAGGTGGGTTGCAAATTGGCTCACAGATAGAACCCACAGTGTAAATGTAGCTGACTCCAAGTAAGACTGCCGACTAGTTACAAGTGGAGTCCCACAGGATTCGGTCCTGGGTCCTCTCCTGTTTGGTATCTACTTCTCTGAAGTCCAGGCAACACAAAGGGACTCTGGCTAACAATGTTCGTAGATGATTGCAAGTTGGGAGCTATTATTAACTCTCCAAGTGATTGGGCAGCCACAGTGGTGCAGCGGTTAGCGTTGTTGCCTCACATAAGAGGTTCTCCGGTTTGATCCTCAGCTGGGGTGCCTACTGTGCGGAGTCTGCATGCCCTCCCTGTGGTCACGTGGGTTTCCTCCAGGTGCTCTGGTTTCCTCCCACATCCCAAAGACATGCTTAGGTGGATTGGACACTCTAAAATTGGCCCTAGGTGTGAGTGTGTGTATGTGCCTTCTGTGGAAGGTTGGGTGCCGGGCTGGCAACTCAACACTGTAAAAACTCTACTGCCAATTATGAGAGGACAGGTGATCCGCTGTGGCGACCCCTAACTGGGAAAAGCTGAAAAAAGAAGAAGAAGAAGAAGATTAACTCTCCAAGTGATGTTGACATCCTACAGAAAGACCTCACCGAGACCAACGACTGGTGTCAGAAACATGGCCTTAAGTTCAATGCCAAAAAATGTGTTGTTATCCCCTTTGGGATAAACCTAGTTCCCATGAATTACCACATCGATGGTAGTCCACTGAACATAGAATGCATTATAAGAGATCAGGGAACACAGGTTGACAGCAATCTCTCTTTTGACCACTACATTGCCACTGTGGTCAGAAAGTCCTTCTATGTGGCACATCTCATTACTAAGGTTTTGCATCTAGGAAGAAAGAGGTCATTGTCTCCCTCTACTCTTCCCTCATTAGGCCAGTCATTGAGTACAATGCCCCATTTGGCATGTACCTCACTAGACACCTGCAACAACTGGAGAGGCCGCAAAAGTACCTCACAAAGAGGATCCTAGGCCTTAAACACTTGTCCTATATGGACAGACTAAAAAAAACTCCAACTATTCTCTGTCTCATATCGCCTGCTTAGAGAAGATCTCCACTTGACTTACAAAGCCATGTCTGACCCAACTCTGTTAGAAATGCTACATCTAAAGAAATCCCAATCCCTCCACACCACATGCTCCAGAGACCTCAACCTCATTACCACAATCAACAGAACATGCTGGAGAAACAGGTCCATAACTCAGAAACTGCCCATGCTATGGAATAGACTTACCATACATGTCGAACAGAGCACCTCACTGACCCTCTTCAAGAGAAATCTTGATGAGTGGATGGGAAACAGAAAATTCACCCCAGGGATCACTACAGTGGCTCTACTCGACAGAGGCACTGGGAACTAAGGTTGGGTGGCATGATGTCAGTGTAATCTTTTGGGGTAGGCTTGTAAAGGCTCCAGGGCCATTAGCTGAATACACATTTATGAACCTATGTTTGCTTGCTGGTCTTGTCAGTGTCCCTGTACCAGCACTTAGGGATCACAGGGACCTTCTTTAGATACAGATATATATGCCAGGAGAGGGAAGTGTTCAAGAAAATATAGCTTGAACAGAAGGATACAGAACTTCTATCCTCTCTTTGACAGGCAGCTAGCCAACCCTTCCCAGAATAAGGCAATAATGCTGTCTAGCTTGGAGGAAGCGTGTAAACTAGAAGATCCTACTGGCAAACTTTGTAAGTCATACAAACTTCTTTTGAAGACAGATTGTGTTAGTTAGTGATAAGCCATATTCTACCGGGGCATATGCACATTTTTACCTATGGTGTTATGTGCTTTAGAAAACAGAAACTTTGGCAGTGCCAGAACAGTGTAGTTGCTTATTTATTTATTTCACTTTTGAATGATATTTGTGATTCTTCACAGAGAAGGTGGACGTCCGTCACATATCCAGGCACATCAATGAGTGGGCATTCACAACGACGAGACCAGATGACTTATACAGATCATAGTAGGCACTTTTTGTAGTCTCTCTCCTGTCCCACATATCATAGATTTATTTTTTTCTAAGATTAAGAAACAGATTGCTCTAATTGAAACACTGTGCCAGTTTCTGTAAGGTTTGCCCAGAGGTCATATGTTATGCAGTGGCATGATAGTTATGTTCTAATAAAGTATAAGTCATCAGCATATACTATGGGTAAAAACATTAAGGCCAAATTCAATCAAATTATTAATTAAAAGTGCACGTCCTGCCTTCCTAGCACTGTGCCATTACTGTTTGCGAAATGTTTCATATGTGTGTGCGCAACGGCTGTAAGTTTTTATATGAATAGTAGAAAAATGCATTTCTAGTAAATATACACAATAAAAATATGTAGCAATATCATATCTTAAAAAGGGTCAAAAGTCTATTCAGCTTATACTGTGAATCCATATGTTTAGTATTTAAAGTATCATTCTAGGGATCAGACTTAATAGAGCTCTATCTTATGAATGGCAACAGAAACAATACACAAAAATACACAAACAGTGAATCCCATACTGAACACTAAACTTCTGTTTTGTTTTTTCTTTACAGAATACAAATAGTTTCCTTAACAGTCAAAAAACCAATACTGGTATCAAATATAAAATACATGGTAAAATAATAAGACATGAACCCTTTATGAGCAATAAAGAGGAGAACCGCTGCACAACAAAGAACACTGAGCAAAATAAGACCACTCCCACATTCCTTTTCTCAGCATTTAGTATACTCATAATCTGAACTCATTTTCTGATTTAGAAACAGAATCAGATAAAATAGTAACTTTCTCCCAAATACACAGTCAGTCAACACATTTTGCAGGTTGTACAGAAAGAAGATGATGTTTACTCCATTATTCTACAGATTTATTTTTATTAGTGCAAATAGCTATACTGTTTTTATTGCACATGCTGACAAATCCACATACACTGCAAAGGAATGATAGCATTATTCGTGCTTTGTCAGTTCTTTTGTACTGCTGCAGCAATCGGTCTCTCTGTCCTCTGTACAAAGTCTCTTCATAGTTACTGGCCAGTGTTTATACGCTGATACTTTACTTTTATGTTTTTTGACCTCCAGTCAATTTCTAAGAGATAACAGGTAAAATGTGCAGATATTTTGAATCAAGGATTCTAATTCTTTTGTCACAAACCACTGTTGTGGGACCCTACTGATACAGGTCATTTTTCCTCAGAAACATAACTGAAATCCTTGGATGTTCTACATGAATTCTCAAAGTGGCACATATAACTGTGTGTTTTGATCCTTGCCCTGCTAGGGTTTTGAATCTATAAGCTTCCATTTTCCCCTTATATGTAACACACGCTGTACTTTAGTTTGTTACAAGTTGTTACACTAATATTCAAGTTTTTTTAATTTCTAACAAAGCTTCTTTTACATTGTCAACCACTGAGCAGAGACAGTAGCGGAGTTAGCAGCATTTATTAACTCACAGGAAATCGCTACGTCATCTGTACTAAAAGGAGGAAATGCATGAAAACTGGCTGACCTGTTCTTATTTGTCACAAAAATATATACTGTTAGCACTCAAATGATCCTTAATGATTAAATTCTTATCCATATTATCTGTACTTTTCCATAAGTAACCAGTCAGGTTTCTCAGCAGAGACTTTTACAGCACTTACATAACCTCAGTTTTCTAACTTATTCCAGTTTTGATGCTGTCTAATGTAAATTAATTTAAACTGGCATGTTCCGAGGGATTCAGTTAGACATTTCACTATGTAATTTGTATTTTGAATATGGACATGCCCCAGTTAGCTGCAATCTCTGTAAAATCTCTTTCAGATCAATTGTTAGATTCATATCTTCCAGTAATTGTTCTGATGTCCTTGTTTATAAGCTCGCTGGTTGTTTGCTGCCAGTCCATTCTGGACTGTGTAATTAAAAAAAAAAAAAAACGGCTTTAGAATTTGTGGTTCGAGTCTTTGCCATATCACTTCTTAATTAATTTGAATAAAGTGACTTCCTGAGGCCTAGGCTTTGACAATCCTTTAGGCTTCCAAAATCAGTCAAGCTCAGTATTCAAGAAAACAGTTGTGAAAATGAAAATCCAGCTATAACCTTCTTAGACTGCATTCATGTTCCTGAATTTTGCTGTACCACATGTACATGCCCAAGAGGGAAGCACACTGTCACAAGTATGTACCACTGGACACTGCACCCTTCCTCTCACTTTCATTGTCCACTTGCACAACCATTAGAGAAGAACATTTGCTTAAAATTACCAAACTTTTTAAAGTAAGATGCAATGGAAAGTACAGAAAGATTATAGTAGAAAATGTTGCTAAATATTCTTAAAAGAACAATCACTACCCAGTAATTTATCTCCCAGGAATTGCCCACAAATGAATTTAGCACTGACCGTCACAGTGGTTTTGTCCACTAGTTCTTTTCTTGGCTAGGTTGCTTTCCATGTGACCGTCACAGTGGTTTTGTCCACTAGTTCTTTTCTTGGCTAGGTTGCTTTCCATGTGACCATCACAGTGGTTTTGTTGACTAGTTCTTTTCTTGGCTAGGTTGCTTTCCATGTGACCATCACAGTGGTTTTGTTGACTAGTTCTTTTCTTGGCTGGATTGCTTTCCATGTGACCATCACAGTGGTTTTGTTGACTAGTTCTTTTCTTGGCTAGGTTGCTTTCCATGTGACCATCACAGTGGTTTTGTTGACTAGTTCTTTTCTTGGCTAGGTTGCTTTCCATGCTACCATCACAGTGGTTTTGTTGACTAGTGCTTTTCTTGGCTAGGTTGCTTTCCATGTGACCATCACAGTGGTTTTGTTGACTAGTTCTTTTCTTGGCTAGGTTGCTTTCCATGTGACCATCACAGTGGTTTTGTTGACTAGTTCTTTTCTTGGCTGGATTGCTTTCCATGTGACCATCACAGTGGTTTTGTCGACTAGTTCTTTTCTTGGCTAGGTTGCTTTCCATGTGACCATCACAGTGGTTTTGTTGACTAGTTCTTTTCTTGGCTGGGTTGCTTTCCATGTGACCATCACAGTGGTTTTGTTGACTAGTTCTTTTCTTGGCTAGGTTGCTTTCCATGTGACCATCACAGTGCTTTTGTTGACTAGTTCTTTTCTTGGCTGGATTGCTTTCCATGTAGAGTTAACATATCCTCTGTGCATCTGTTTGAGTTTTTGTTAGGTGCTCCTGTTTCCTTCCCATCCCAAATAAGTAATATAAGTGAACTAACATTTCTCCAACTTGCTCACATGTGAGCAGTGAGAGTGAGTGAGTGTTTGCATTCTGTAGTGAGCTAGTGCCTTGCTCAAAAGTTATTTCCTTTGCCTTGCACACAGTGACTGCCAGGTCAAACTCAGGCTGCCTGGTAACACAGAATTGGATCATAAGGCAGAATGAATGAGAAATTTAATTTAGCACTATAATCTCTTTGGATACCTGCACATTAAAGGGCTTGTTTTCATCATAGTGTTGGACTTGTTGTGATTTAGTGAGAATGTGTCAGGAGAAGGTAGGTTATTTACTAGGAGACACAAGAGGTGTGCCTTATGAAATTGAAAAAAAAGTAGACAAAATGATAGGTGACAAGAGAGGGACAAGGAAGGTGTTTGCTACATACTCAGCCATCTGCAAAGGGCTAGTCAAAATGCATTGGAGTGGTTGACCCAAGCTGGAAACAGTCTATTTAGGAGGCAAGAGTTGCCAACGGCATCCAGGACAGTTAAAGGGAGCAGTAAAATCACACCATAACCTTCATATTTAAATTACACTTTAATAAACTGAAAACTTATAAGTTACAGTAGGTGGTATCTAACTTTATGTTAAACAAAAAGTAAAAAAATTATCCTTCTCAAGACACGTATTTCAATAGCGTTGAGCTATATTACCATTTATAAAATGAAGTCAATGTAATGCATATGAGTGTCGCAGTTCTTGACCATACAAAATAATCTGCAGATTCTGAGCTTGTAGTGCTATAAATTGGAAAAGCTATAGGCCATGACCAGTATCATTAACCGTAATAATTAGCTAGTAACATGAAAAATCATAAAAGATAAATCTGATCTGCAGTACCACCTCAGAAACAGAGCCCAGAAATTCTGCAGTGCTGGATAATTTCAACAGAACTACTGACTTCAACCAAGGGGTCAAGAAAGAAGCATTTATTTAGGTTGTTTGGCTCTCTAGAGTCAGCTTCAGACAGAACCTCCCCCCACAGACTCATTCATGCACACGCTGAACATGTTGTGGAGATACTTTCTCTCTGTCCTAGCTATTACTTTAACACGTCTGTCATCAATGCAACCAAATAACTGGTAATGATATACTTTGTTCATTAACCAGCATCTTCACTGTGCTTGCCCTTGGAGCAAGCGCATATGAGGATGTGCATAACAAGCAGAGTTATGCATCACTAGTTCAGAAATGAGGTCCTTTTGAATAAAACCCACACAGCACGTACCCTGATGTCTTTGGGAGATTAGATTGCCACTGTTCTGCAGACACACACACTACGTTATAGAAGAGGTTTACTGTCAGCATGGGATACAGCGGGGGGGTGTGTGTGTGTGATTCACACAGTGATTCCAGACCCTAGTTGAGTGGAAGCAGGAAGATACAAGGCACCTACAAAGTTGAATATTATGGAGACAACCATTTCCAAGATGGCACCCTGATACACTTTGTCTAGGCTGTGCAGCGAGAAGTTATAACATAGAAAATACAATAGTAAAAGTATGACCCAAAACACCACTCAAACAGCAGGAGGTCCTACATCAAGAATCACACACACACTGATGTACAGTAGCACCCTACTTTTCCACTCCTCTAAGTGTTCACTAAAAGAAGGCTCTGCAGACTCTTCTGACTGTACTATTCCCCAGGTGTAAAACAAAACAAAACAAAAAAATCCTGGCTATTCCATGAACCCTTACTGTCCTCACTTGAAACTTCCAAATGATATGCAGCATTACCACTTGTACTGCTGACAGATGCTTCATACCTATCAGTTTGATTTTAAGTCTATTTTTTTAAGCTGCTCTTGCCCTCCCCACTACTTGCCATACATCAAGCTGACCTCTAACAGACCCAAGCCCATTCGTTCCTCAGGAATGAGCAAATCCCTTTAGGTCTCCTACAGTGACAGCCATCTGGAGGGGCCACCATCCAGGCACACATAGAGAACATAGCTCTCAATCTTCCATCTTCAAAATAAGAAATACTGCCTGTCATAATATGGAACAAATGGGTAAAAAGGTGGAACACTTACTAACAGCTTACTATCAAGTTCAACTAGGAAATGCATAGGATTGTTAGAATGTGTTCATTTATACATATAAAAAGTTATTTGATGTATTAATACAATTCAGTATGTTTTACCATGGATATCATTTAAAACAATTCCTAACACTGAGTGTGTGACAGACACTTTCAATGTTGGACCATGAGGAACATGGACTTTATAAAACAAAAAATGAGGAACGTTCCTCATAATGAGGTACACTTCAAAAGTATGATCGGGGAGTTTGCTGTTCTTTCTGGCATCCCAGCAATAAGAATCATTGCGTATGTAAGACCCTAACTGCTCTCATTGGGTGGTGACATGGACACTGTTGACATTGTAGGGACTGCCTACAGCACTGTGTCATCTTGTTTATGCTTCTTCATATGGTCAACAAGAGCTACTATCACCAGGTGGCTACTCTCACATCATTCCCTGCATCAGATTCCATCCGTTTAACTCTATTCCTGCCCTCTGGCAGCGATTTAGTTGGAAGTTGCATCCTGAGCCAGCTGGGACCCAGCCTCTGTCTGCAAGGATTGGCAGAACCATCCACCAGCTACACCATCAGGTACTTGGGCCACTGATTAAATCTGGGAACTCTGGGTTACAGTCCTTTATCCCTCTAATTTGTTGTGTGTAAAGCTGCATGTGCTCATTAAGGCTGAAATCTGCAACTCACTACAGACATGTGAGAAGGCCTGCAACAGACACCCTTTCAGTGGGCTGGAGGTGGAAGCAAGTAGTTGCAGTGGATCACCATTAATATTTATAGGAAGATGGCAGTCAGAGGTTTGTAATGGAGTAACAGAAGGCAAGATAAACCTGCACCTCCTTGGCTACATAATCTGCGGGATCACAATGAGGTAATAAGGAACTGCTGGACCATTAGGAATATGTATTTTAGAGGAACACTTAGGAAATGCCTAAATGATTGGAACAGAAAGAGAGCACACTACAGGAATACAATTTTATTGGAAATAAGGGATGGAAGAAGGCAGGACTAACAACTAAGGATGCACATGTACATATGTGTGTGTGTGTGTGTGTGTGTGTGGGTGTCTGTTTCTGTAGCCTTTCCCAAAGCTGCTTATGCAGACCTGCTCACAATGTGTATGACCGGACAGTTAGCAGTGAATCCTTATCCAGTGCAACAGATAATGCACAGTGATCATAATCATGGTGCAATCTGCCTGTGAACTACACTGAAGCAGGCCAAGTAATGTTCACCATACTGTGCATGAGCTAGGTCACGAAGTCAGCCATAGCTGTAACTCCAACCCTTAGTAATAAAAAAATAAACATTTCTACTAATACATGGGCCTTAATACAGTCCTATAAAACTACTGAACACATCATCTTCATCCTGAATAACCTTCTATAAAAGAATAAATAGTGCTAGAATTTTAACACACATACAAACAGAATGACAAATTTGCTTCAGAAATATGCATGATGTAAAAATACTTTCTTAAGATTATAGCCTTCTAGAGTTATAACACATGATATGGAGAATTATATTGTACATCCTGACATAGTGCATAGAGCACAGTGATTATCCTCTGATATCCATGAAAAAAAAACTGTTTAAGCACTTCTATAGCATGAGATCCAGTCTTAACAAATGTTTAGCATCCCCTAGTGCAGTTGTTAAGATTGGGCACCATGCTAGGCAGTTAAATCTGCCAGTACTGACCAGCAAATGACAGCAGCAGAATTTAAAAAAACGATTAGTTTTTGCCTGCTGTCTGTGCTGGTAATGTGTCCCTGACTTTGTGTAACAAGAAAAGTATGCCACTGCCTTTTGGACAGCATTTGCTAAGTGCTTTATGGCTTTGAAAGTCGACAAAACACTTAGCACTTTTTTCCTCTGTAACTAGCAGTACATGGAACAGGTAAACTCCATGCACTACAAAGAATTATGATCAGGTCTCCTTTATCATGTGTTCTTGAAATGGATGCCCGCACTCGCCTCTCAAGTTTCACTCCTGGGGTGAATTTCTTGGCTTCCATGTTTCAAACACACAATAATATTGTTACGATCGGAGATCTTATCATAATCGATAATGACAGGTGGATACTTTAGCATACTATAACATGCATTCAAGTTCATATACATAATTTTATGGTTTATTATGTAGGACAAACAATATACAGAAAACAAATGCTTGCTTTCAGGTATGATCAAGGAACATACCACAGATACAAAGACAGTGCATAATCTATCTGTTATAATATCAAAGCAAACATATAATGAATTATAACTACCAGTGGCTGACTGTTTCAGTGGGATATTAACAAAACTTTTGGTTTTCACCAACAACCAGTAATTATGGGAAGCACATACCACACTGCACCACATCAACTATCGCCCCACTCACAGTGTGACAAAAACTAGTAAACAAAGACACTTTAGTGATTTTAAATAAGAATTGCATGCTGTGTGTCCAATGTGATTTTAGGATAACACTCAAAGTGGCAAGTATTTTTTAGCTTCGAATCCCTTGAGTGGCTACAAAAATCACTAAATGCTCAGTACCCCATTTTTTTCTATATATAATCTTCAGTAACAATAAGTAGAGGGCTTAGGTAACTAATATGTTTTAGAAGTAACCTTTATAAGCTAGAGAACAATGCAATCAGCAAAACACAATAAAACGGAAAAATAAAAAAAAGCCAAGGATCTAATGTAAATGAGTCAAGTGGCAAAACTCATCTCTGAACTTTGCAGCAGAAAAACTAATGTTGGCCTAAGCTACCCACTTGACTGTCCTTTGTTTGAACTTCCACTTTTTTTTATTTTGACTTGTGCTCTTTTAAGCATTCTGTGGCTGTTGTGTTTGTTCTGCACTACTGTATTAATATTTTAACAGATTTCTGTAGGGTAGGTTCATTTCTGGACTTGCTCAATAATATGGCTAAACAGAGTAGTACAAATACTGGAGCTACATCTATACAAAAACAACAAGCAATGCAAGAAAAGGGAAAATGCAACATCTAATTCAATGTACATCACTGAACAGTAACAGATACCTGCTAAGTTACAATGTAGCCTTGCTCTGTACAAATGACAGCATAAGCCAGAAAATTGCAAAACTAAAATGACTCAGTTGATATATGTATGTATGTATGTATGTGTGCATATGTGTATGTATATATATATATATATATATATATATATATAATGTTTTGGAAGTAGTAGGGACTTTCAACCTGCTCAGTCTATTGAAATTTGTAATAAATTGGATATGCTACAGATCCCACATAACCAACAGCTGATTTTTCAGACCACTCATAACAATTGCTTTATGTCTACCCCATGCATTCTTGTCTTTGCACTGTTTTTGACATTACAACCCTTGTTTTGAAGGGGGAAATATAAAGTTCTTATGTCCTGCCTGACCAGTTCACTTTATGCCTTCAAAATGTTTTTGAAAATAAATATCCACTTGGACGCTGCAGCTTTTCCCTAAGGTACTGAAATAATAATACCACATCATCCATCTGACACTTTTCTTAAGGACAGTACTTAACTGCACTGTTTTATTTTCTTTTTGATCAGAACTGCGGTGGTGCTGCTGCGGTAGCGTTGTCGCCTCACAGTAAGATGTTGTCCTGTTCGATTCTCAGCTAGAGCGTCTTCTGTGTGGAAACATGCGTGAATGGGCATACCTTTGTTGAAGGTTGTGTGTCAGGGCTGGCAACTCGGCACGTAAAATTCCACTGCCGATCATTAGCAGACCGGAGTTCCGCTGTGGCGACCCCTAACTGGGAAAAGACAAAAAACAGAACATTTGTATGTTTTGATAAAAAAAAAAAAAAAAACAAACACAACCCTTTAATGTTGCCATCCTCCAAACCCCATCAGTTCTGTCTATGTATTTATGAATATGAGTTTTCCAGAACTGTGCAGAGTACTGTAAGGGGGGGGGGGCTTACCACTTCTTTATAAAGAGGAATAATTGTGTTGTTTGCTGCTGATTACTCATCCTAAGCACCCCTTTATCTCGTAAGCCTTCCTTGTGCTGCTGTGCCTCACTTCTTTACAGTTTCCTTTGACCCTATGAGAACTATTTCTCTACCTGTGTCCCTCTTTCCTAGGTTACTGTTTCTCAAATGTATTGTTCCATATTTTTTGCAACCAACTTAAGCTTTCTTGTTCTGGAGCAGTTTTCCAATATTTCCATGCCTCTGTTTGTGCTTTCCTTACATTCCTGTGGAGAAAATTGATTGCATGTCCTTCCATCATTAGCAAAGATATTTTTTTCTTCTAGACCTTCTGTAATGGCATGTACAGTATATACGCAATGAATAGCACCAGCCCCAATATTGACCAATATGGTTCCCTCATTGGTCACTGTCCCTTCCCATCTGAGTGGACTTGCCACTGTTCTTTATTTTTTTTTGTCTTGCTTCTGACACACTAAAACAATTAACATTCTCTGTAAGTTGTATACTAACTCTGAGTGGCATTATGTAAACATCCTGTTAAAATCTAAGTCAGGTATGTTTATAGCCTCCTCCTTGTCTGCTTCTTTAGTTATGGTCAAGGAACTATATGAAGTTTGTAAATGCACAAAAGAAAGGAGAAGACACTTATTCTAAAGTCAGTAAACCTTCATTTTCTCACAAGCATGAATTCCTTTATAAATTAAAATTTTTGGTTCCTTAGCCAGCAATATTCTAGGAAATCAGCTAATTCACAAAAACAGGCATACCTACACTTTTAAGTAATTGAACAATTAAGAACAATTACTAGCTTAAAGATCTAGTGGTAAAATAAAGAAAAAATGACGTTGTACAGAATATTAAATTGTTACTCTTTATTATGAGTACACTACACTGAACTAGACATGTTAAAGTATTTTTCCTAATGGCCTTAATATGTAGACATGAACCCACTGCAAAGTTTCTTCAACGGAAACAAGGGCAGAACAGTAGAACAGTGTATAAACTACTTCACTAACATTATAGCCATACAGTTCAGGTACAGCAAACTGTTTCCAATTTACTACCATGTCCCTGCATTGAACAATTAGGGTACAGTGAGAACAATTACCAAATGCGGAAGTCCCACCAAATGGCCCACTACAAAATATAACTTAGCACTAGTAAGACAATCAGACAAAGGAACAAATATTTCTAAATGACACACAGAATTTCCTGGGATTACTTCTTCAAGAGGCAATAAAAGTTAAAAGAGACAAGTAGCAGTGAAGAATAGATGATAAATGATACAAGTCAGGTAATCTGTAAAAAATGTTAGAAAGATTACTTGTAACTGCCCTTTTCATCAGGCATGTGTCATCTTGTGGTATCCATAGCTTTTCGGTAGGCAGACTGCAACTGCTTTTCAGCATATCTTGTTTTGCAATTTCTCCCTAATTTCCACGATTACCTTTTTCAGTCTGGCATTTATTGCACACACACAGTTTCTCTATGCTTCCTTCATGATCTTAACTCCACATATGATTTCACACAACAGCTTATGTGGATCAGATTTAGCCAATGCAGACACTTTGTATGTGAGTGGAATGGATCATTAATGCTGGACATAAAATGCATTGCCTTTTATTACTTTGCAAACATAACTTTATGAAGAATTATTATTTGAAGTACATAAGACTTTTTTGGTTTATCTGTTGGAAATTGCTGAATATGATGGAAAATTCTTTAATTTTATAAACAAGGTAAAAAGAACAGCATATTTTAGAGAAGGAAATTCCTTCATCCATATGTCCACTTTCAGTATCCAGACTATATAATTCATAGTAAGGTAGTTGATGTTTGTCATGTCAGAAAATGGAAAAAAAAGGAAATTATTTTCCCTCTCTCTAACACATGCACACGCGCGCGCGCACACACACACACACACACACACACACACATATCTAGAGGCAATATGCATTCTCACTTACACATCTGCTACAGGTTTTTGGGATGTGGGAGGAAACAGCAAAAACAGGTAGACATATAAAAGGCTGAAAGGGGACAGGGTAAGAGTTAAAAGCAGATTTATTCACAGGAGATTTGGTTGTCATTCTACAGACCCTGGGCAGACATGAAACATTACAATATAGCAAACAATTTCAAAATTTGAAAATAAAAGTTTAAAAAATATAATGAATGTCTAAACTTTATAAATGTTTCACTGAATGTATAAACAGTATTTATCTCAAATATTTTAACAACAGTTTAGTTAAGTACTTGGAATTGTTCTTAGTGCTGCTGTCACTTTGGTAGCAGTTGCAAATTGAAATGAATCTCATGTTCTTCTCTGACTGAGAAGTGTTTATGGTTAACTTACTGAATGCTCTAATTAAGCAGATACAGGCATGCTTAGCCTTGAAAATGATCATTTAGCAAAATGGAATAAACCAACTAAAGGCAGTACTGTTAATGCTAGCTTATCCTCTCCAGTCAGTTTAACATGTTAATCCTTTTGCAGTATTAGCAAGCCCATTTCATTCCAAAGATAATGGCTGCATTGTGATAAGATTTGCAGATATTATGGACTTAGTTTTCATGGATTAACAGTTAAACTAATTTATACTGGGCAAAATTTTTAAAGACATTAGAAGTTATATTTCAGAAGACCAAAGACTTTTTCACTTTGAGCTAATGCCACTTCACCCGACGTGCAATGCGTTAATGTCAGGAAGCATGTATATGCTACTACATGTGCGCCCTTATTACGACAGTTGTTGGGCACTGCCATGCGGGTACTTTGGCCTCCACTAGGGGGCAGGCAGGCAGTTTTTCCAAATGTAGACAATCAATTGCAGAGTACAGCTTACAAAACTGGGACCTGGGATGCAAATCGGTCTCCAGTCATGAGCAGGGACACAATTTCATGATCTGAAATGTCTGGAACTATATCCTTAACTGTTAAAGAGTAATTTCCAGTTAATCCTTCAATTACATTGCAACTATTTACTACCTTAATATAAACAGAATATCTCTCTCTCTCTCTCTCTATATATATATATATATATATATATATATGCAAAATTAAGAGAGAATCTGAACAGAGGACATGAACTAAAACAGACTGATGTAAGTCAAAATACAAATAATAACCGTTCTAGTCTAAAATACAGAAATTCCATGACATCTATTGTTTTTCCAGTAAAAGGACAGCCCATATTCCAGAATGTTCTGGCATTTCCCTGGTAAAATAGATTTCTCTTTACCCATACCATCAAGCAAACTCTTGTCAGACAGATCAAACAGTTTTAGCTATGTCACCAAAGTCTTACACATTGGGCTGTTTGTGGATGTGTATTATGAGAAATCAGTAGGGACTATGAGAAAGGCCCTACCCCAAGCATGGATTGTGAGAAAGGCCCTACCCCAAGCATTAATTTATGAAGTTAGAAGTGATGCTGATAGTGGTTTCATATGTTATAAACTGACTGAAAAACATTTAGGGGTACTCAAACAATAATCCACAGGGTTCAGTTCCTGGGACCAGTCAATGTTCCCAGGAGCTAAACCCTGTTGAAGGAATAGAAATTATGCCAAGATGGTTTGGATCTCATGCAGTCTGTTAAGACAAAGTTACAGGACATTTGAGTTCCTAGAAGGTTAAAGTTGCCACATAAAAGAATTGGGCATATATAATTATTTATAGGCTGCTAGCATGCACAGTGCATACTCCAAGACATTTTTGATAGGACCTGATTCTACAACTTTACGGCCTCTTGGAATCTATCACAGCAAGTTGTCTAAGCTATAATTCTGTGAACAATGAATTTAAGACACTTACATTTCCCCTACCTATGCTAAGTAGTTAGAATGTGAAGGTGTGGTTTCAAAGGAGTGCTTGCTTGGCTGTGTGTCATTTACCGCACAGTTACACATGCAAAACTCTCAGAAGTTAGGCTGCTAAGATGTGGATTTTTCATTTTCAGAAGAGATTGCTGGGGGAAAATGTCTTCAGATGCTATATGTGCTCTTCAAAAAATATCAGCAACCAAGTGACTGTATTTATTTATTTAAATAATTTTATGTTCTGTTATTACAAATTATGTACAAATCTTACTGATGATTCTGGTGATGGACCAAATAGTAGGATATGGTCTTTATGTTTTGCAGTGTTTTATATAGTACAGACCTAGGTTACTGAATTTTAGCATATGTAGCATCCTTGTTATACTAAAGGTTACATTTCTATTACAGGAAACGGCAGATTTTAATGCACAAAGGACCCCTTGTTTTGTCAATCATGTTCTGAAATTAGAATGCTATGAACTCTAAACAGAAGTTTTGTCACATAGTGTGACTTTTTGGTTAATTAGTGTCTGCTCAGAAGTGAATTATGCTTATATTATGTTACATAAGAATACAGGTATTTGATATAAATAGAAGATTTAGGAAAGACTCCTCAGGGATGAGGTTACGAATTATTTTAAACAGAGAGGGATGTGGATGCTTGGATTCTACTCTTCCTAAATAGATTTTGCAATCAGTAGGTGAAATTTAGAAAGAATATGAGAGGTAGAGTAACCCTTGTGCATTGCAAAAAGATGAAGGACCTTGGTTAATAAGGAAATACAACGTGTGGGGAGAGAGGACAAATGATGACTAAACTGGCCAAGGAATCATTACCATTTGAACATATTTTACATTTGCAATCAATATAACAGTCATAGATGCTGTTATATTTCAGAAACCCAATGAAAAGTGAAGTATCTAATTTTTTAAAGTACCATAGACCTGCTCAATTATTTTTGTGGGATTCACTAATATGAATGTCTACTACTTTTGTCACATCTTTCTCCATCTCTTTTTGAAACAAAACTTCTTTAGGCACAGTAGTGAGAGTTTGGAGTGAAACAAAAAGTGAAAAGAAAGTGAGACTCAACTGGATGGTGGTGCTGTTTGGTGCCAAAAGTACAAATCAAGGAATTAAGCTTTCCAGTAAAAGTCATAAAAGGGGAGAAGTAAAAGCAGATTAAAACTGTATGAAGTGCAACAAATCCCTGCTGCTCAGAGGATGTAATCTCCTTTGGTACCACTAGATATATTTCCTCAAAACATTTTCAGAGTTGCATGCCTTGTTCATGTAAACAGCTGCTGTGCTCAGTGAGCGACTCCAACATCAAGCCATTTGTAGAACTTGGCTTTGGAAATGTGCCTGTCCTTATATGCACAGGATCACATCCTGCACCTGTCAACACTTAGTCTGTGAATTATTCATATATACAATGCATGATATTATAACATGTTGGAATGTATTAGACTGCCACTTTGACACAAAACCTCCAGGGTAAAATATGTATCAAGAACTGAATTGTCTTACAATTGCAAGCAATTTGCTAAATCACCATGTATTACAGATTTTGGGGGGTTGTGTTTGTGGCACCTGATTGGGTCAGACAATTCACTTTTTCTTCTGAATGTGATCCAGAAGCATGTTAAATACACACACACACTCACTCAAAGATGTGTGCGTGAATCTGTGAACAGTGCTAAATTGTACTCCCTTTTTAAGACTCCTTATTGCAAACACCTGCAGACCAAGGACGCATTGCTTGCACTGACTTTTTGGTGGGTATATAAGTATATAGTTGTCGGTAAAAGAGTTGAAATCATAATGTGCACAGCGGTATTTGAATGGTTTAGTGTTTGTGGGCCACTTATTTTCCATGCAATGGTGTAGCATGACACAGCTGGCCTTTGCTCTGTAAGGTACACCCCAAATCCATAATTACAAAGACTCAGCAGTACGCACAGTAAACTTCTCCTTCTGGTGGTTTTAAAGACAGTATACAGCAAGCGTACATGATCTTTAAGTTCATACTCTTTAAGTGATTCCTTCATGCCCCTTTATTTTGTATACCAAAAAACAGGGCAAATAGTGCCTTGCAGATGGGCAAAATGCTGTCCTGTACAATTAATCAGCACACCATGGCTGGCTGACATGGACTATGCCTAGTTAATCACAAGTATATGGACTCAGCAGCATTGAACACACTAACACCATTGTATTTGATAGAGACAGAGAGAGAGAGAGGCACACAGACACTGTGTAAATTTGTGTGTGTCTGTGCTATGGCACATTTAATGTTTCAACATTCCTTTTAAGATGCGTGGTTTGCTAAATAAAACATAGAAAACATATGCATTTGCAATCCAAATGCATGATTTTTGCTCAACCAATTTAACACAACGCTAAGTGAAATGACAAAGACATGTGGAACATGACATTTTCAGTTTTAAACATAAAGTGGTTCAGCTGATCGTCACACGCTTTCAAGTGCCATATAAAATGTGCACAATTCTGCCAAATGTCTCAACTCCAAAATCTTTAAAGTGGGTTCTTAACCCTTCAATTAACTAAACATAACTTTTTCTTATTGCTGGAATACTGCTCCTGGGGCTAGTGTTCCACAACTCAGTGATGTAAGTTCACAGAATAACTTTGTTTTTTGACTTTGTGGATCAGTGCAACACCTGGTAAGGCTTTCCTGGCTAGCACATTACAATTACAGGAGATAAATTAGGTTTCAATACTATAGCATTGCTTTTCTGTTTTAAATGACACTCTTTGAGCTGAAGATAATCCACCTAGATGCAGAAACAATTCACAAGTGCAGTTAAAAGTCACTGGGTGGAAGCACAATGCACATCACAGATTAAGAGAGAGATGAAGCTTAGGTAGTGAGTACAGCTAACAAGATCAAACATCTGTTAAGCAAGGTTTTAAGACATACTGTTATATTGTAAACTATTTAGTGTGTTTTGGAAGTGAAACTTCATTAGGCATGGTAGTGAGAGTTCAGAGTGAAAGAAAAAGTGAAACAGAAGTGAGACTCTACTGGATGGTGGCACTGTTCGGTGCCGAACAGTAAGATAAATCACAGAGAGAAACAGATGTAGCCTGTCTGAGGAGGACAAATATACAGGATGACTGTATGGGTATTTCACAATGTCATGCCCATATTTCAGTGTGAGAATCCTGTATCACTTGCACACACATATACACACACCATAAATCATTAGGAGAAAGGGACTCTGCATCATCGTCCAGGACAGTCCACAAATAGGTAGCCAGTTTTTAACTCTTGCTGATTCTGAAGCATCAGCTTCAGTCTTCACCTGGGGAAAACAAGTACAAAATCAATTGCATTACATCAGTCCAAAACTACAAAATGCAAGACAAATTGCATTTCCTCTCACCTGTTAATTGCAGGAGGGGGCATCACTCTGCACAAAGCAGGTATACTATAGTGATCACACTGCTGCCTTGTGTCTGTATGCTTGTATGTGTGTGTGTGTGTGTGTGTGTGTCTGTAGACCATTGTGAGTTGGAAGAATATATTAAATACATAACACACAAATAAGCATATACTTAAACACAAAAATACACATGATGGATTTCATAACATTTTGAAGCAGGTTACAACCTTTTAGGGCAAAAGTACTGACACTGGATTCTTGCAATAAGGACCCTGATGCATTGGGACCTTAAAAAGTGCACCCCAGTGTCTGCTGTGCTGCTCGTTGGTAGCATTTGCAGTTTCTGAATACAGAAGTTTCACTTCTACCACACATGGCCACCATGCACACTTTTTTAAATAAAGATAAGTACTTAATTATTTATTTGATTAATTTAATTATCCCCAGGAGTTACCATTTTGATGCATACCATGGCAAGGGCCATCTTCCAAGATTCCCAGGCTTACTTCAACATACTGCAAGAAACTGCTCTACCAAGTCTTTCAGTTATGTTAATGCTGCTCTTGTATGTCATATAATTTATTTAAAATGCCACAGTGTTAACACATGTGAAGTATTACTGTGGTAAGCCTCTTATTACAGAACTTTCCTGTTTTACATGTGACCTCTTTCCAGGCAACATAACACTTCTTCTTTCGGATTTTCCAGTTAGGGGTCACCACAGCGGATCACCTATACGCTCATGACTGGCAGTGGAGTCTTACGGTGTCAAGTTGCCAGCCCAGTGCCCAACCTTCCACGGAAGGCACACACACACACACACACACACACACACACACACACACACACACACACACACACACACACACACACACACACACACACACACACACACATGCACTCACTCCTAGGGCCAATATAGAGTATCCAATCCACCTACAGCATGTCTTTGGGATGTGGGAGGAAACTGGAGCACCTGGAGGAAACCCACGTGACCACAGGAAGGACATGCAAACTCCGCACAGAAGGCACCCCAGCCAAGGACTGAACTGGAGAGCCTCTTGCTGTGAGGTGAAAATGCTAACCGCTGCACCACCGTGGCCACTCTCTAACACCACATTCCTATATTATTTCATCAGGGAATCCATCACATTGATATTCCTGTTTTTTTCTTATTACTTTAACACATTCTGCAGCACAGTTTAAACATTTATCAGATACAGATGCAATTAGACTGTACCACCAAATTTTGGAAGCAGGAAGTATCAAAATGACTTCTGTATTTTTCCTAAAAGAGTTGAGGTGCTTTGCTTATGAAATACACTGTGCCATTCATTGTTATAGATTCCTGAAGTAACCTAGTGATCACGGTTTTCTTCCCAGCATTCAACATATTTTAAATTGCTTTGTGGATTTCATCAGTAGTCTAAATAAAATGATGATATCACTTTGGAAAACAAGTAATTACAAGCAGGCATACAGAAATACATGGTAGCAGTTAAACATAATCTAAAAAAATGGTGATACCATTTTGGAAATGAGATACGTAACATAAAATAAAGTAAAATAAAGGATAGCTGTTAAAAAAATATCCTCAACTTATGCAATGAAATTATGAGGTTTCTGTAATGTTCAGACTATGCTGCATATGTTTAAACGCCATATACAGACATTAAAACAATGAAACATCATGCACAGATTAAGTGAATGTATAGTATAATAGTATGCTTAGTAAATGTTTGTTTGTGTCTTTCAGCTTTTCCCGGTTAGGGGTCACCACAGCGGAACTCCGGTCCGCTAATGACTGGCAGTTGATTTTTACGTACCAACATGTCAGGCCTGATGCACAACCTTTAACGAAGGTACGCCCATTCACGCATGTCTCCACGCAGAAGATGCTCTAGCTGAGAATCGAACCGGACAGCGTCTTACTGTGAGGCGACAATGCTACCGCAGCAGCACCACCACCGCAGAATAAATAAATAATTAAAACGAATTGACAATTTAAGACCAACTCACATTCTTGAATGGCACTTGAGAGAAAGAAATGTAGCATAGGATCATAGTTCACAAGTAATAGGCTAGCTGCCTTTGCAGGCCATTTTAAACCTTGACAATTCCCTTTCTGCACTCAAAATAACCTATCCTATTTAGTTACAGCTTGGCATTGCCCATCCCATTGCTTAATAATTATATATTATGCCTAATGTGAGTAGTGTACCTGAGCAGGGCAATCATCCTGGATGCTGTCTTGTCCAGGGTGCAACTCACTGATGTATAATAAAAAACAATGAAGATGAAGGCATCTTTGCGGGAAATGGTTCATTTTTCTGCTTGTGCATTCATGGACAAACTATTGAAGGGACCTTTGTGGGAAATGATTCATTTTAATTTCATTCGAGTTCTTGTGGATACATGGACAAACTACTGAAGTGATCATCTTGGGAAATTATGCATTTTGATGTCAGTAGAATGCTTGCACATAGATGGACAAACTACAAGGGGATCACCATGATATTTAGAGAAATAAAACAAACAATGCAGTTATACTGCTTAAGAGGCAGCAACGTAGCAAAGCCAAGCATAATTTTCATGTACATTTTTCTTGACTTTAAAACAAGACTATAGTAAATCTTTCTACTATGACTCATTAAAAATTAAGTCCCCTGATGATCAGGCTCACTGAAATTTAAGTGTTTTTGCAGGGGGTGTGCAGGTTTCCCTGCATCTCTAATGTGGAGGTAAGAGCCACACACATCCTCCAAATTTATATTACTAGTCTCGTCTTGGGAATCAAAAAATTATCATACGTCTGTCTCTCATGAAAACAGTGCTGGGGGCATACCTCTCAACTTCTTAGGACAAGAAATCTGGACAAAACGTAAAATATTAGGGTCAAAAGCCCCAAAACAGGGACAGGCTTTAGATATTACAATTATAAAGTTTAAACAGAGTTGCAGAAATAACAGGATTTGTATTAGTATGCATTTTCTGCAGGAAACAAAGTCTGAAACAGAAGTGTATGTCATTATTTACTGTGTTAAATCTTCACTGAGTTGCCAGAAAAGCACAAATTTTCATGAGGCAGAAATTTGGACATTCTGCAAAAATATGGACAGATAAAAGGTGTGGACAGGGGCCAGGTCTAAGTCTTCAGCACATGTTGCTTAATACACTGAAAGCCCGTTTGTTGCCTAGTTGAACTACGGAGAAAAATCAATCAAAAATGGGGCCTCACTGTACTCTATATTCTTAATAGGGTCTATATTAGAACATCAAAGTTTCAAAACTTTGAATGTTCTAATATCAACCCCTATTCAGCGAATGCTGAAAACAGCGGAGCTACAGACAACTGAATTTTTTCCTAGGGAAAGAATTTGGTTGTCCGTTTCTGTTGCTTCACTATTTTCAGCTCTGTGGTGGAAGGTTACGGGTCGGGTTTAGGTAAGTGTGCGATTGGGCATGGATTAGAGGAGTTAGGGTTATGGTGTGGGTTAGGTATGTGTGCGATTGTGTGGACTTGAGGGTTAGGGCGGGGTAGATGAGTTAGGGTTAGGGTGCAGGTGAGGTGAGTCTGCGATAGTCATGGATCTTAGGGTTAGGGTTTGGGTTAAGGTAAGTGGATAGTTAGTGGTGTATGTACAGTTTAGTGTAGGGTTAGATGTAAGATTTTAGGTGTATGTGTGTGGATTGCTGTTTGTTTGGTGTGCTTGTGTTGTGTTTATGTGTTTTGGAACAGAGAATTTTTTCCCTAGGAAAAAATTTGCTCTTCTGCTTGTTCGATGTTATAACCGTTCGCTGAATAGGGGTCGATATTAGAACAATCAACGTTTTGAAACTTCGATGTTTTAATATAGACCCTTCTTAATAGGCTTCTTGAGGTCTCCATTAGAGTACGTTGAAATAAGCACAGTTACTGCAGATTTGTAAAATAACAAATTGTGCTGCCCAAAGTATTATACTGCATGTTTTGATCCAGACACTGGTGTAGGGCTTTGGAAAACTTTTTTTCCATTGGTGCTTAAGCAGCTGAAGAGTATCATAAAATACAATAGGTGTATGTAATGCATGTAAAGCCTTGTTATAGCAGTCGGAAGCGTGTCAGTCTCATAATCAGAAGACTGTGAGTTTGATCCTCATACAGGGCAGTTTCAGCTTTTCTAGTAACAGTCTATGAATCTATAACCTAGACGAGTGAATGGGGAATAGGAAATTTACAACGGGGCCGGCACCCATGTCCCTTATGGACAGAGGCAGCATATAAATGCCTGGCCCTCAATGTCCTGTTTGGATATAGGGAATCATTATTCTTTCAGGAAATATAGGCTAGGCTTAGAAAGTCTCCCTGGGTTGTTAGCCAAGTAACAATCTATGACTCTATAAATCTATAGAGATAGTTATTGGAGTTGATATTTAGGATTATTACTGGACTTTTATAAAATGTACATTTTAATTAAAATTAAGCTGATTTTAGCTCAGACACTTCATTTGTTGATTATTAGCGTGTGAATTGGACTGATATCAAATTCACATGCTAGTAATCAACGAATGAAGTGTCTTAAGTTCATAGTTTAGTACTACGCTATCTACCCTGTTGGCCATTTTAGGCCCAGGCAAATTTCTCACCTCAAAGGTAAAAATCAAACCCTGTACCTTGTGCATATGAGATGATCCCAGTAGGACTCATATTGTCAGAAGCAATTTAATACATGGGACCATTTTTTCTTTTTTCTCAGTAATTTCTGATTTCTTCTGTTGCTTACTTGTATACACTTTGCATTTAACTTACTTTATTTGTTAGGTTTGGAGGTCATTTTATAACTGAAATAAGGCATTCGAATGTAAAACTTATAGGTTCATAGGATACTAGGCTATTGGCCCAGAGGCCCTTTTAAGCCTAGCCAAGAATTTTTGCCCATGTTCCCACAAAGTCAGCACCTGTTTCCCTGTCCAGCAGGGATACAGGTGGAATCCCAGGGTTGTATTTTCTATTTCCCATCCAGTCGCCCAGGTTCCAAAAAGATGACTAGAGAGGTACTCTGCTTGACATGGAGTGGGAGTCTATTCCACAGATGGGGGAGTCTTTGGAACACAAATCTATCCCACCGACAAGTTCTATTAATGTCACAGACCAGGTTGAGGCCTTGTGTGCGGGTTGCTCGAGTGGAGTTTGACTTACAATGAGTGTGTTTGCAGTTTAGCAACAGGGGTGTGCTCTATTAGGCAATACAAAGCTATCTCAGAGCCAGCCTTGATGGAGCTGCTGCATATCCGTAAGTGTCTTGTATCTTACTATATCACTGGGTCACACTGTTGGCAGACAATAAACTGCACATTACTGTGTAGATGTAGTGTTCACTGAATAGCACTCACTATAAAAAACATTGTATTTACAAGGAGCTGTCGATATAATGTAAACTTTAGGTACAAATGGTGCTGCAATGCACACCAAACTTTTTTGTGCAGTATACATTATATCTATCTAAAGGGTCAGGATGTATATGCGAGCTGCTTCTTTCTTGGGTCATGCTTTTTCTGTCTGTGCCACAATTTATTCATGGTTCTCTGTGTTGCAGCTCATGTTTATCAAGCTACTAATAATCTAATTTCTTATACTGCTGTTGACATTTGCACTGTAACTGCAAAGAGATATGAATTGTGCTGAATTCTTCTTTATCTTCAATATCTGTGTGGTTTCTTTAAATTGCTAAAGCTGTGTTGTGTTTGGTTACATGACAGCTAAGTGATTAATTCTGAAAACTGCTTTAAACTTTCAATAAACTTCCTGTTTGGACAAGCTTTTGAGATTCCTGGTCTGTGTTTCTGTGAAAAGTTATTTTCAAGGCATTTTTCCAATACCTGTACTAATAAAAGGCAAATAATGTTTACAAGACCGACTTTGCAAATGCAGATACACTGCTACATATGTGCTGAGAAAAAAAAATCTAGGCATATGCAGACAAAGTTGAAGAAAAACAACCTGAAAAGTTGCTTTTTGCAGGGGGGGGGGTCAAGCTCACCCCCGCTATTTATATATACTAACTCCAAGATCATACAGGCTTATTGAAAGGGCATATTTTTCCTACCCTGACAATTATGTGATCTCACACAACTGTCGATCTCTTTACTTGATCAAATTTTGTCGGTTAAACAGATGACCTAAGGTAGACATGACATTTCAATGACAGAGTTTACTGTTGTCTAGTTATATGAAACCTCTGCTTGTTGACTGCAGGAGATTTCAAAAGTAGGAACAGACTGTTCTTTTGCTGTGGATGTGCTTCTTGTTATGGTAAGTGGGGCTGTTTGTAATGCTAAAACATTTAGATATATTGAACGTTTTTGAATTAGGGGTGGGTGAGGACATGTGAATGTTTCTAGGTTAGGGTTATAGTAAAGACAATGGAATGGGACACATTTAGTGTTTTGTGTCTGTTCATGTTTGCTAAGGGATGAGAGTATGTATGTATGTATCTGTGTTCTGAATTAGCATTGTTGATGGTTAGATAATGCTGTACATTTAATGTTGCACAATGCAAGCATGTTTGTGTGTGTCTTGTGAACTGGTACTGTAAGGGAATGTGCTTTTGTAAGGTAATGTGTAAGATTTGTGTTTGGGGAATCAGCTGGATTAGACTTTACACTGTCCATTATATATACTGCTAGTAGACTGTATTAATAATTATTGCAGACTTATCCAAACATTTCTGTATTCTCATCCTTTGTCAGTTTGACCAATGTCATTGCTTTAGTGTCAATGGCTGCAGTATCTGTAACTCAGACTCACTGTTGAACCATTTAGTACAGTATCTCTTTCTCAATCTTCACTTCTCTTTTATCCTCCTTTGTTCTCTAACTTTCTCTGTGTTGCGTCTCCAAATGCCCCCTTTTCTGCTTTCTGTAGTTGCTAAATTTACTTTGCTTCCCTCTTTGACAGGCCTAAACCTAGTGAGAAGCATTTTGTTTTCTAATCTCCCATTACATACACAGTTTCTTTTCCTTTTAGCAAGATGTGTCATGGGCTGCTTTCCCAACTACAAAATAGGGCTTTCTTTAAATATGTAAGCAGGGCCCTAACTTCTGGCACCACAGAATGTGACCAGAGTAAGTTTATTCAAATAAATAACTAATGATTATTTACTTACTTATTGTTAGCATTTTATGCATGTAAACATCACTGAGACAAATCTCCCTTTATTGGGAAACCTGAGGAGAAAACCCTCACAAAAGAACTTGACATCAATCTACGTAAGCAGAATAATTTTGCATGGTAAGAGGAAACATTTATAGAATGATATTCAGAGGCCAGCAGCAATCTCTGAACCTTGGAAGCAAGACGCAGTAACAATAAACAATGTGTCAGTGTTCCACCCATAAGGACTGCACCTCCAGAATTAGGTTTAACTGTATTCTTATTTTCTGCAAAGGACTCTGGAATTGTATTCACAGTAAATAAAGACCACATGTATAAAGGTTACTGCAAAGTGCACATTATGTGCACACCTTCTGAATTCAAGAGCAACCCTGCTACAATGCTTGTGTTGTGTCTATTCACACAAAAAAAGTTACAGTTAGTATACACTTTGTGGTAACCTTTATGAAACTTGCCTAAACACTTAATTTTTTCACTCTGTAAAAATATCAGATAAAAGATGTCTGTCAGTTGAGAACTCTATTTGGCAATTATAGAATTGTACAGAGAAACACATTCCTCCCAAGATGGAATCATGCACACATATTCTGATATAACTGTTTCTTTAAACATTTGTTCACCCGATTATATTTCCTCATAGAACTTTCATTATTTGTACTTTCATTTTTAGACTTTCTCTCTTCAGAATACATGAAGGGGCTACAGAAAAATAAACACTTGTATGAAAAATCAGCCCCTCATTCTACACAAACCAACTCAAAATAAACAACAGATAAGTGTAATACAAATGTGTCCAATTGGACTTTGCAACGGAGTGATCCACTAATAAACTTTGTTTTTAAACAGACAATTACCTAAGTCTATTACTAATTTACAGACTGACATTACATAATCTGATTTTATTGGAAAAAATGTTTAAATTGTTTGCCCTACCTAAATAAAATAAGATGCAGAAATATCATCACCCTCAAAGTCTATAATGCAGCAAATATCTTTACTGATCAAATTTAGAACATCTGGAAAACAGCTTCAGGACTAAAGGTAAAACAAGCTCTGAGGGAGTGGGCAGTTTAGTACATCAGATTAAGGGTATGAGTAGTTAATGAACTCTATCTTGTAGGCCAGAGTTTGATTCCCTCAGTCTTTATTTGCCATCTGTGTGACTGTGCAAAATAATTAGAGGACATATCTGGGTAAAAATGAAAATATGAGCCTGAAAATTACTAGGATTTAAGAGAAGCCGAAATATCCACAAAAAATGAGACTGCGGCATCTCAATGTACTCCTCCTATTCATAGGTGGAGGTATCTTGGAGTTGGTATGGGGTGCAGCCTCCCACTTCTCATGCTACCGGGGGGCAGAGGTCCCCTGCAAAAATGCTTTAAATGTATAACAGCAAATTTCAGAATTTATTGTTTTTCTGTATAATCTTACTTTAATTCTCAAAGGTGTTAGCACTCACATTATCATGTCCTGCACTTGTGACAAGCAACTGCTCAAAGATAGCCCCAGACAATAGGTGAATTTTCTTACTGGGTTTACCTGTCTATCAAGTGAATAAAACTAGCTTAAGCAAGCTAAACCACCATGGGTAAAAGCAGGTGCCCCACAACCACACCAGTAGCATTTTAAGCAAGCTACTAGTGGTAAAAAGTGCTTCCACAGCATGGAATTCTAATATAAATACAGTAGCAATTACTTCTACTGGAGGTATAACTTGTTTCCAGGTACCAGTACCTGGTTTTCCACTTAACTTCAGAATCATTCCTTTCTCAACCTTAATGAATCAGTTGACTCCATGATCTACGGTCTCACATGGATCTGCTCAGGACCACTTATCCTTGAAGATTTGTATAAAGCCATTAACATCTGGGCTGCCAGCAGTGCAGCCCTCCTGTATGCAGCTGATGTTTGATTAATCAAGCTAGATGACTCTCCAAATACCATTAGTATCACAGTCAGTAAGGATGTCTCCATATCTGGCATGTGGTGCCATTTCAAATAGCTGTAAAGTAAATGTCAAACAATGCTACTTCCTCCACTGTTTAAATACTGTGGTAATGCAGTCTCACCTTTTCACTTTCTCAATTGACCAGTTACAAAACAAGCTTTCGGCTCAGCTGCAGACTGCATGCAAATTTCACATTTTTTGTCTCCATTACCCCATTGCTCATTATCACATAGTTTATATTCTGTTGTTGTTATAACTGCTATTTGTATGCTGTCAGTTTTGTATTTCTAAGCTCATGGCTGAAATCTACTTAACCAGTTTCCAACTAAATGAAGGAAGAAGTACAACTGTATAAGATACTTTCCACAATAGCAGACCTTCAAGTAGAGCTAACTGTAACAGTAAATCATTACTCCTGAGTCTCTCGTCTTTCCAGTGCCTTAGTTTCATAATCAGAATTCCTTCCCAGTAGCATTATATCCCTGGTAAAGATCAGGGCAGGTCTCACATCTCACACCCAACTTAAATACTACTATATGCTGTGAATTACACTAGATGTGAATTTACAAAACTCAAAATTCAAGAATCTGTGTATAACCTTGTCAATTTGAAACGATAGTTTAAACAATAAAAACAAATCAAATATAAATGTGCTGTAAAAGAAATTCATGTCTAAAACAAAGGAAAGGAATAATCTTCAATATGATAAGGAGGAAATATTATTCTGACTTAATGCTCTAAAACAGCACAGTGTCTGTCAAATTAATAGTAAAATAAGTATGTGTACACCCAATTGTATATTACTGGTAAAGGTTTTGTATTTGGAGATGTGGAAGTGCAAGGTGCAAAACAGTGATAAGGAATCTGCAAAAATAATGACTTACATACACTGAGATTGCTTTGTTTTAGAATGCTCCTTTTTATCTGCGGCATTGCAATCTCAGATTTGATATACAGAAGTAGTAAGGGTATGGGGAGAAGCACCCACACCGGGGGTTCAGGCCTCAAACTGAGGAATGCAGGAAGTTTGATACCTGCCAAACCAACTTTAAAGGAGAACAGTGACTACTAATATTTGCTGTACTCCTGTAGTTTCATTTGTTTCCATAATTTGAGGATTGGCAGTTACAAGTCTCAAAATGATGACATGAAACTGTATTCTTTTCCTGCATATAATTCAAATGAAAAATAAAAAATATTGTTAGAAAACAGTTGAAAGCATTTAGAACAGAATGTCCAGTGGTGCTCTCCCTACATGTGGAAGAGTAAAATAGCAGCCTAAAGAAAACACGGTAATTGTTCAAGTTCTACCACAGGACATGAAATATACATTTTCATGCGTCTTCATTTGTAAATATAGAATACAGTCGAATGTTGTAGAATTCCAAAATGGCTTTGAAGATTCCAAAAAGAATATTATGTGAAATACTTGTCAAATTTAAATCTTCCTAAAGATAAATACAAACAACTTGCATTTGGGGGTAGCTGTACTCCCACAGTGACTTCTACTCAACATACCTCTCAACTGTCCAGTTTTTTGCCATGTATTTTTGATCTAGTTCTCATAAAATTTCACTGAAGATTGAGCTCACTAAATAATGATATACATTTGAATTTTGCACTAGTTTCAAACCTCATATCCTTCAGAAAATGCATCTTAACACAAATCCAAGTATTCTACCAACTTTCTAAGTTTATAAAAGCAATATTTGAAATCTGTCCCTATTTGTGGGCCCTTGTCCATCCATTATTTTAGGGTTTGTCCAGATTTCTTGCACTAAGAGGTTGAGATGTATGCTACTTGAAGATGTAATTAAATGCTCAACATGGTCAGTAAACATGTTGGAGCAAATTTTCCTCAATTCTGCATCTTTTTCTTAAAGCTCCCTTTTTTCAACAGCTACAATCTGTTTTTATTAAGATTATCACAAACATTACATACACAATGGAATGCACCACTAAACTGGAAAACAAGCAAAAATTCTGATACAACTTGCTAAAAATAATTATAACAAACTTAATCGTATTAATCCATATTATACTGTGTTTTAATTAATTTAAAATGAACACCCAGAATTATCTGTAGAGGAGTGACTAATGAAGTGTAAGGTTATATGTTTATAACGTTTGTTAAAGAGCTGATCTGTTTTCATTCATATATATGCATCCTGGTATTTGGTGAATTAAGTATCATGATACATCCCCCACAATCCTTGCAGTTCTGGACTGTATATAAATAAAGAAAGTTAAATCTCTTTATTAGAGCATGACCCCCAAAAATGTAATATATCCCTCAGTGATGTTACCTAAAGGATAGTGTGAGGTGCATCCATAGACTTTATGGGCACACCTCACACCATCACTATGACAATGCCTCTCAGGGTAAGGCTCCTTGTTTATTTATAATCAGTGGCATAAATAGAGGAAATATACAAGTTTTGATTTTAAATACCACAGGGGATAAAAACATTCACTAATGGGGTGAAAATGCTATTTGGGACTTAATGTACCATTTACAGTAGTGCAAAGGTAACAAATTTATCACCAGCAAATCACTTTAAGTTTAAATCTTAGGATACCTATCCATTTTCCCTGACAGTTGTAAAACTAGAGGATTAACTTCCAACCTAATTGTCTACCTATATTTGGTTACATACTGCATTGTAATTACTGTTTGCTTTATTCTGAATAAGGATTTCTACTTAAAATATACTGTGGTTGATATCACTGTAGTAAACAGGTATTAGCCATTATGGCTAAAGTGTAAAATGTATAGCTGTATTACAGATCAGTCCTGTCATAAACCCTTTTTATCAAACAAAACTGCATAAGTTATACAAGGAAATAATGGGTCTGGATCAGCCCTATAATAAGATCTTTGCACTTTCAACAGGACAAGTATACATCACATCTGAAAAAAAAACTAGTAGTAGCTTTAATTATGTGAAAATATTTCAGTAATGTATACTTTAAAAGTTTTATACATGGAAATAAGTATTTTTATAAAATACAAAAGGTATAATTCCTAGGATGTTTTGCTATGGAAATACACGTAAAATATGTACCATTTACATCACTGAACATTTTTTAATGGTTAATTCCTCAGGAGGAATTTTTAAATTATGAAAAAAGAATATTTCTATGTCAACAGTGGTAAGGATTCAAATGAGGGCGAGAGAGATTTAATCTCTTATCGCAGGAAAAAAGGAAGAATAAAACATCTTTAGACATTAAGATTATAAACAGTATTCATAGAGAAGGTATGCAACTGTGCAGGTCATACATCAGAGCCCTACACAAGTGACAGACCACAAGCAAAACCAAGGTACTTCCCAGTAAATCAACAGGTACCTGGAGTTGTGCAGATATGGAGTGGAAATGTAAATTGTGCCATTAGCCCAGGCTGTGTTTCATAAAGCAAGGCTATGAGACAGAGGAGCTTCTGCCACAGCCAAAACTTGTGTGTGTGAGAGACTGCCGACTGGGCACATTTAAACTTTAAGACAAAGCCATGATCATATTGAAAAAAAAAATCAATGTGTTAACCAACATTACATAGTAAAATGACTGAATATCTCCATATAAGAATGTCATGAAAAAAAATGTGGCAAACAGCAGTGACAAAGTGAACAGGACAGCAGTGCACATAACTATATGTACTTCTCACAATGCACTGATTATGTACATCTGTTGCCAGTCTGAGTAAAACTGCCTTCAGATCTCCCTAATTTAAATATGCAAATTGACTTGATTCCACAGTCATGACCAGTGAATCAAAGTTGTCTATGAATCACGACTGGCCATGTGGACATAGCAAGGCAAAGGTCAATGCACTGCAACTGTGACATCAAGGTTATATCCCCAATGGAGCAAAGAAATAAGAATCATATCCATGCTAGTTACAGACAGAGAAAAGGATAAGTATTCCACAGTGGCAAGTATGAAGTCTACTTAACTTACACTTTGTAATGCATAGTACATTTAAGGTTTGCTGACGGCATGTAATAGCTCAAGGATCTACAATGTCCTTTGATGTGCAGTTTGCAATGCTGCATTTCAGGGATTTCTCTATGTGTGCCCTTTCTGTGTCATTCATCATATTATAAAATAATACATATGCTGTAGAAACTGACCTAGCTTTGACATTACTAAATAATGCTGGTGTTCGATGCAACAGTCAACGGGCTGGGTAATTAGTACAAATAAATATTTAGCCACAGTTTGCAAAAGAATTTACAAGGATGTTTAACAGTTTCATTGTTAGCAGAGATTAATGACAGTGTCTCTAAGGTACCTGTCCAAAATGTACATGTCATTCTATCTAACATAAGGTAGTGACATCAGCACAGTTAGTTGACAGTGGGAAGCAACATGTATGGACACCTACTGTATTGTTATTGTAAAATAGGGTCACTACGTACAGGAAATTGACTGCCACTTGCAGGTAAATCTGCCAAGAATGCCATGTCATGTACACCCACACCCACATATATGGAAATGCAACAGGTCCTCTATGCATGGTACACTTTTCTCTGTAATTAAGAAGGTTGTTTATGTATATATACAATTTAACATTCATAAGATTCACTTTTATAAAATCATGCTGAAGTCAGGACCCCCCACACACCCACACAAGTGGCATAAGTATTGCATGTCACTGACACAATGGTTATAAATATCATGTCACAAACTTGAAAATATCTGCAGTTAAATAAATTAGAACAAGAGTTTAATTAGTCCTTCTAAGGTGTCAGTGTAGGTTCCTGTTGGCTAACCTGTAAAAAAAAAAATTCTGTTGTATCTGTAACATTTCTGAAAAACAGAAGCAAAGAAGAGAGAGGTATACAGAAACATCTACTTCAATCTCTGCAAAAAGAGATGTTGGTGAAATCAGTACAGGAACTGGTACTGATGAAGGTACTGAAACAAATACAGGTTTCGGCAGTTTCAATGTTTATAGAGGCTTAGAAGCCACTTCCCATGGCAGACAGCATATTTTTTTGGGAGTTGCCAGATTCTCTGTGCCAGCCTCACAAAATCATGCGGAAGATTGCTGAAGGCCAGAACTGATATGAAACATATGATTTTGCTTGGTTCTATGGCAGAAATTCATGTTTATACAAAATGACTTTAAATTCTCCTTCATAATCTCAACATGCTTTTTAACTATCAAACTTGTTTCTTGAAGAGTTTTCTTTTTACTCTAAAAGCTCTTTTCTGTTCTAACCCCATTTTTTAACAGATTTTATTAAAGACATCCTACTGTATAATATACATATACATACACACACATACGCACACACAAACTTGTGCGTACGTGGGCCTGCATGCGAGTAAGACAGACCCTTTCACGTAAGAGTCCCTTTTGTAGTCTCTGTCTTAACTGGGTTTCACCTATTTTTAGACGTGTATTAAAAACCGTTAAAACAATAATATGCATGGCTGGCATTTCAGTGAAGGCAAACTCAATAGTACTTCTCAATGTTTCTATTCTCCCTGAATGTAAAAAAAACTAAAATTGCAATTTTATTAACTCTAGAAAGTTGCCACTAACATATTTCTCACTTTTACTCTTGCCATCTTTGTAAAGGCAGTGTAATTTCTACATTATTTTTTTGTAATTTTATGTAATAATGTTTGAGGAGAAAATGGACCCACGTGTCCCTAGTTTACCAATCTAAGCAAGTAAACAAACCAACACATTAACATGCAATTTTTGACATGGCCTGCTTTGTATAGTATATAAATAATACATACTACTCAAATGTGTGAATTTTCATGGTCAGATGCCAAAGAAAAACACAAAGTGTGATATCCCTTCAGGTTAAGCATCTATTGTGAATGTACCACTTAAAACGTTCCTATAGCAATTATCTGTACTGATGCTAATGACCAAATTTCAGGAGGAATTAACTAATTAGGTTCATAAAAACAAGTTGTTATGACATAGAACGAATCCTAGTGTGGCTGAAATGCAGACAATGCTCAAAAGCAGTGACAATTTAGGAGAATGATACACAGCATCATTGCTAAATAATCAAAAACAGCAAACAAATAGTCTGAAAAGACTAAAAAATGAAAAAAAAAAACAACAAGGATTCCACATCGATAAATTTAATATTAAAACCAGTTTTTTTCATTGCTAAATAATGTCTGTATCACCTACATCAACATCTGAATAAGGTGTGAGACAAGTTCTGTCCTCAGGAGAGGTATAGCACTACTAGTGAGAAATGTTTGCCAAGGAAATGGTATACAAATGGGGGTAAACCCAAATGTAATCACTTCCTGTTATAGTCACCCTTGGATCCAAAATGATAAACTGTAAAAAAAAAATTAAAATATATTAAAATAAGCACAGAAGTATATATTCCTGCTGAAACTAGTGTGACTCCTAACATCAGTGGGTAAAACATAACTTAATAAACTGCAACACAGATTCGGTTATTTAAAACTGCCACACTAGGGCAAGAAACTACATTAAATCTTAAAGGGGCATATTAAATTTAAACCGCTACTACCAACTATCATTGTGAGATATGGTCTCTTTTAAGATGATGCTACTGTGCTAAATAGTTATGTTATTTCAGGAATTCCAAAAAACACAGTAAATGCCTTTAAGGGTGAAAATCAGAGTCTCTCTGCTTAATACTGGATTGGATCATCGCAACGACTGAGAAGACTAAGACGACAGACATCTAAAATGCATTCTCAACTGCTTCATATAAATAAAACACCACTGGAATAAATGAAAGAACAATGACTACTTGTAATAAACTGGGATTTACTAGGCACATTTAATGCTCTTCTTTCACTGTCATCTATAAAATAACTTGCAAAGAAGAAATGATAAAAAATTAAGATTAAAAAGATTATCACACAGATGACTGTGCCTAGTAGGGATAAAATATTATCCGTACTTTAGTTTTCAGCAGCTACCAAGCCCAAAATGCATAAGTTTTCAGAAACAATCTCAGGTAAATAAACAGAGTATACTGAAAAGCACATAAAACAGGAACCAGAGACATCAGAAATTCTAAAATTAAGAAAAACAATGCATAACTTTTATTGCAAGGGATTACAACAGCCTACTGCAGTTAAACCTGCATTAGTCAGAGAAGTTAATTACAAGTGCATTAAAAAGAAAGCACCACTTTCTAAGATTATTATCATAAAAAGATAAGCAAATGTTAGGCTGGAGCATAAAGAGAGAGGAGAAAGAAGGAACAATCATTCATTTTTTTGATTACCTCCTTAATTCAAGTCACAGTCATGGGAGCCATATCCTATCCCGGCACTCAATGGGCAGAAGGCAGGAGAACTAATGATGAGCAGGGTACACCTATTATACAAAACACATGCTCATACACACACACACACACACACACACACACACACACACACACACACACACACACACACACACACACACACACACACACACACACACACACACACACACACACACACACACACACACACACACACACACACACAACTACAGACATTTTGGAGGAATGTCAGTCCAACTTTGGCTCATCTGAGCCTACCAAATAAACAAAAAGAAAAAGACAAGAAAGGATAGAATACCAAATAAACACTTACATTTTTGTATCACTTAGATCTATGTGATGTTCCTCCTTGATAGATACATTATTGTATCAGTTGATCTATGAGAAGCCCCTCTTTGGAGAGTTCTTTGACAACCTTTGGCCATTCCACTAATCAGTTTGTGGCTATATTTTCCAAGATATTGTGCTCAGGGACATTTATACCCATTCTGATATGTGTGACGATGTCATGTAGCAGATATGTAAACTCTCTTGTCCCCCAAGCATATCAGCTCTCCAACTAGGTACTAGCAAACCCTTCTTACAAGAAAAAAAAAGAAATAATTAAAAAAACGATGCCTGTGCTGTTAGCAAATAAGACAGAAGTATATACTTTCCATAGGCACACTGAACTCCAACAGTTAAAGCTAAACAGAAAC